>NC_058023.1:1930954-2086671 GCF_019176455.1 Solea senegalensis
CGATGAATCATTAATAACACAAATATAAATAATAATATCATATGTATGTATGTTTCACTCTGCACGGATTGTAAAAACGCTGAGTCATGTTTGGGCTGTTTATTTCTATGTCATGGGGAAGAATATTTGTGACAGTTGGAGAACGATGTCTTTGAAATTACTCAGAAGGAGGGCGTGGCCTAACAACCTGCTCCACACGTTTCCTGGTTCCCTCCCCCTCACGTCTGCAGAGTGACAATGAGGAGGAGGAGGAGCCAACAGGTGGAGAAGAGCAGGAGCTCTAACAGGCTCCGCCCCCACTGCTCTGTGACACATGTCGCTGAAATCAAACCGGTTTTCTTCTTCTTTTTCCTTCCTCCTCCTCTCAGAAAGAGAAACTCAGAGCGCGGTGGTGAAAATGGAGCGAGGGAGAATCAGCTGTTCGATCTGTCTGGATCTTCTGAAGGAGCCAGTGACTCTTACCTGTGGACACAGCTTCTGTAAGAACTGTATTAAAGACCACTGGGACTCAGAGGATGAGAAGAGGATCTACAGCTGCCCTCAGTGTAGAGAGGCCTTCAGGTCAAGACCTGAGGTGAAGAAAAACACCATGTTGGCTGATTTAGTGGAGGAGCTGAAGAAGACCGGACTCCACTCTGCTCCTGCCGAGCACTGCTATGCCGGAGCTGAAGATGTGGCCTGTGATGTTTGCACTGGCAGGAAACTGAAAGCACTCAAGTCCTGTTTGGTTTGTTTGGCCTCTTACTGTGAGGAACACCTCCAGCCTCATCGTCACTCGCCTCCATTAAAGAAGCACAAGCTGGTGGAGCCCTCCGAGAACCTCCAGGAGAACATCTGTTCCCGTCATGACGAGGTGATGAAGATGTTCTGCCGAACAGATCAGCTGTGCATCTGTTATCTCTGCTCGGTGGATGAACATGAAGGCCACGACACGGCCACGGCCGCGGCGGAGAGGGTGCAGAAGCAGAGCGACCTGCAGCGGAGTCTCCAAGAAGTCCAGCAGAGACTCCAGGACAGAGGCAAAGACATGAAGGCGCTGCGACAGGGGGTGGAGGCTCTGAATCGCTCTGCTGACAAAGCCGCGGAAGACACAGACGAGATCTTCACCGAGATGACGCGTCTCCTGCAGAGGAGAAGCTCCGACGTGAAGCAGCAGATCAGGTCGGAGCAGGAAACCGAAGTGAGTCGAGTCAGAGACATCGAGGAGAAGCTACAGCGGGAGATCGCAGAGCTGAAGAAGAGAGAAGCTGAACTGAAGCGGCTCTTACTCACACACGACCACAACCACTTTCTCCTCAAATACCGCTCGCTGTCTGCACTCAGTCCGTCCACACACTCGTCCACCAGCATCAAAATACGTCCTCTGAGACACTTAGAGGACATGACAGCAGCTGTAACAAAGCTCAGAGGTCAACTAAAGGTCCTACTGAGCGAGACTCGAGTGGACGTCCCGCTGCCACACCCACAACCGAAGACCAGAGCCGAGTTCCTCACACATTCACAGGAAATCACTCTGGACCCAAACACGGTGAACGCGTGGATGTCGTTGTCTGAGGGAAACATGAAGGTCACCGTCGTGAAGGAGAACCTGCCGTATCCTCGTCACCCGGACAGATTCACTGACGATTATCAGGTGCTGAGTGGACAGAGCGTGAGTGGACGCTGTTACTGGGAGGTGGAGTGGAGAGGAGGAGGAGTCAGCGTCGCCGTCGCGTACAAGAACATCAGACGATCAGGAGGGTCGTCGGGTGGATGTGGGTTTGGATTCAACGACAAATCCTGGGCTATGTATTGTTACCGCGACAGCTGTAACTTTGGCCACAACAGAGTCTGGACCAGAGTCTCGGGCGGTCTGACCTCCAGAATCGGAGTCTACCTGGACCAGAACGCAGGTCGCCTGTCCTTCTACAGAGTCTCCAATGACACCATGACTCTGCTCCACAGAGTCCACGCCACGTTCACTCAGCCACTCTACGCCGGAGTTGGATTTAACTACGATCTTTTCTATTTGCCCGGAGACACGGCCGAGTTCTGTCAACTCAAATAAGGGGTCCAAAATTAGGTCAACGGTTTTTAAGGTTTTCTGATATTTGATGGACCAAACGATTAATCCATTATGAAAATAATCGTTAGTTTCAGCTCTAACGATTATACTAGTGAAAGCAAAGTGATTAAAACGGGGAATATCATCAAAACGGACAAACATTTGACGACTGCTTCAAAGTCATATTCAGCAGTACAGTAATTCTGTATTCCAGTAGAACAGCACGTACAGACCTGTTTTTTTACTGTACTTTTTTGTAATTTTTACAGGACATATAAAGTTTAAGCTCTTTTACAGGTGTGGTAATTACCTATGTTTAAAACAAAATAAAGGTGTAGTGTAGTGTGGTTTATTGTAAGAGTATTAGGGCTGAAAGAATTACTTGATTTGTTGGTTTTAGAGGTTTTTTTTCACAAATTAAACCAAGTTTTTGACTTTCCAGCTTTTTAAATGTGAATATTTTCTGGATCCTTTGCTCCAGATAACAAATAAATTATTAAAACTGATTACATTTTGATTTGTGGAAAAAAACAAGAACAAGACTAGACATTTGAGAGTGTCATCATTTCCAGGTTTGATCAACATTTTATGAACCAAATGATTAATTGATTATCTATAATGTATATTGTAATAATTGACTGTGTAATACTGTGTCTGGGTTTAGTGAGAGAAGCAAGCAAGCTAACTATACAAAAGGATGTGTATATAAACGTTAATGTGATGTTCAGAAAAACACTGTTGAAGTCACAGAATAATGATGGTATAAAAGCTACAAGCATATTTTTAAGATAAAACAACAACAACAACAACAACATCAGAGCCACAAACCACTTCAAACACCACAACTTATGACAACTTTCATTGTCAGTCAACTTGTTAGTCACTTTTAGCCATGTCAAAACACCAACGTAAGAGACTGCAATCAACACAAACACCAAATCCAGCGATTCAAAGGGCACGAATGACAGTATTTGGCATTTAAAATTGAATAATTGTAAAGTTCCTTCAGGCCCTTTTCTAAAAAGACTAAAAATCACCACCAATTTAAAGAATTCACACAAAACACCCGCCAAAAAAATCATATTTTTAAAAAAGTCAGAAATAATATTGAGCACTGGAGCTTAAAACATACTAATATTCAAATACACGATCGAAATTAGTCAGCCAATCACAGGTAAAACTGTCAAAAAAACAACAACACAGAAATAGCAGATCTTACCTGGGTTCAGTCTGAGCAACGTCATCACAGTTTAAACGTCCGCCATCTTAGAAAAACCAACAACTCCGGCACCAAAGTGCTGTGTCCGTGACCGCGGCCAAAAAACACCTGCGTCATCGTCGGCTGATGAAGATGGTCTTATTTACACGAGCATATTCAAAAGATATCACCTTCACTTTCCTGCCGATGACTCTATTTTGTTACGTGTACAAGTCTCGTAAACGTTTGCTTCCTTAACGAGCTACACTTTCCAGTTTCCCTCCGAAACGAGGGCGCCAAGAATCATGGGTAATTCCTCACCTGTGACCCCGGTTGTTGTTTAGGATTTAAAGAATTTGAGACTAAAAGTAAAAAAAAACATGAAATTTACTTTGTGATTTTTTTCTTTTTACATAATACATTTATTTAAGTGTAATCATTTCATGATAACATATATATTCAATATTATGAACGTTTCAAGCCGACTATAGTCAGGGTAGGAACTCTGCTTCCCTCTGGTGGTCAAGGTTGCGCATTACACCCACACGTTCGTTGAACGTAAGAGAAAAACCTGCTAAAAATACAATTTAACTCCTTAAATTTTCACTTGTTTTGATCGTGTAGTTCAAAAGAAGCTTGTGATTTTAAAATAAATTGAGATTTTTTTAAATGTACAAATGAAACAATATATTGATTTATAATTGTACTTATTTTACTTGAACATCTGTAAAAGAAGCAGCAACTCCACTGTAACACAGACTGTTTTAATTCAAAATAAACAGTAAAAAAAAAGATTTTTTTTATTTTATTTTCAGCCCAACACACACACACACACACACACACACACACACACTTCTCAAATAGCAGCTTTTTAACAGCAAATACAGACAAATTAAATAAACTTTAAACAACTTTCTAACATTAAATTATACGATTTAAAGAAACAACACAAAATACTGACTTAGGAAATGTACCTCATGTACTCATTAAAAGGTGAATTCCACTGAAAGTGAGACTTCAACGTAACAAAAAAAAATAAGGGAAATAAGATTCAGTTCCCTTTGTCAGAGATGGAATATTTAAATTAAAGAAACAAGATCGGCACAATTTGTAACTGAAAAACACAAGAAAACACGTGTTTATTTAACTAAGAGAGTAAGAAAGGTTCATTGCTGCAAACAGTGAACAAAAATGTTGATTTTCTGATGAATAAATCGTCTTCTACGGAAAGAAAACTGTTGACCTTTGAGAAACTGTAATCAGATTATAATTGGATTAAATGACAAAGCTATGTTGAATGAAAGTCAACTTTTGTGTCTATTTGACCCGTGTATGTTTTTGATCTAATGACCCTGTATTCTTTTCTATTCTATTCTATTCTATTCTATTCTTTAACGTTCTAATGAGCGACGGGAACAATAGTTAAATAACTTTTTGAAGTGTGAAACTGATTCAAAGTGAATTTTAGCCACTGAGCCAAAAAACTCAGCTCATAAAAATATACGTTTAAGTCTACAATGTTCACATGTTCACGTGTTCACGTCTTTATCTCACTGTCAGACAGACTTTTCCAACAGGAAAGTGAAGTTTGTAAAGCACTCACTCTCCCACACCAAACCCCATAGAGAAAATCAGTGATTTTAGCTCACGGGGACACAGGAGCTGCTGGTCTACTGCTGCCTCGTGTGGTCACTTTGTGTCACTGAGGTGAATCTGAACAAAGTTTTACAAATACCGAACTTTAAAAATAAGACATTTGAACTTAGTGATGGAGGCAGCAGTGGATCAATAACTCCTGTGTGCTGTGATGTTAAAATCACTGATTTTCTCTATGGGCTTTGGTGTGGGAGAGTGAGTGGTTTACAAACTAGACTTCTGCTCCTTCTTCAAACCGTTCATTTAAAGGGAGATAAAAGTTCTCAACAGTTCCACCGAGTTTTACAGGTTTACAGACGTAACAATGACAGAACGTGAGAAATTAAAAGGACAATTGTGTGGGAATGAAAGAGTGAACGATGGAACAGTGCAACAGGACTCAGTGTCTCAGAGTCTCAGATCAGCTGATCCGGGACGTCACAGCTCCGTCTTGTGTCCAGACAGAGGAACCTGAGGCTGGATCTGCTCGTCAGAAAACACTGCTCCGTCCTCCGCCTCCACCGGAGCTTTGCTCTTCTTCTTCTTCTTCTTCTTCTCCTTCTTCTTCTTTTTCTCGTCCTCTGAGCCGTCGTCTCCGTCGTTCTTTTCTTTCTTCCCTCCTTTCTTTGTCGTCTTCTTCTTCTTCTTCTTGTCCTCCGCGATGGCGGCGTGGTCTCCCTTCTTCCTGTGTGACAAGTCCTCTTTCAGACAGTCTGCAGACGAAAAAAGAAGAAATTGCTTTAAACTCAGTATCACACATGATCTGCGTCCACATTCGCACAACTGAAAACACAGGTCACATGACCGTTCAGGCGTGAACAGGAAGAAGACGGCTGCTGAGCAACTGAAACAGGTGGTAGCCGAGGTGTGAACCAATCAGGATAAGAACTGTGACGTCTGTGTTATTGTTTACAAAAGTCTAAGTTTGTTTATCCACACTATAAACAACCATACAGTTTTCAAAATAAAATAATTTACTGTTCACCCACATGAAAACACAAGTTTTCTGTTTCTGTTCATCCACAGTAAACCACAGGTTTTCTAAATAAAAGTCTTGGCTTCCTGTTTGTTCACACTAAAAAAAACCTGACAGTTTTCTAACACTCTCAGATTCTGTTTGCATACGCTCAAAATAAGCTACAGTTTTCTAAATGAAAGACTCAGCTTACTGTTCATCCACACAAAAACAAAAGCTTTCTAAATAAAAGTCTCAGCTTCCTGTTCATCCACACAAAAACAAAAGCTTTCTAAATAAAAGTCTCTCAGCTTCCTGTTCATCACACAAAAACAAAAGCTTTCTAAATAAAAGTCTCAGCTTCCTGTTCGTCCACACAAAAACAAAAGCTTTCTAAATAAAAGTCTCAGCTTTCTGTTCGTCCACACTAAAACAAAAGTTTCCTCAATAAAAGTCTGAGCTTCCCGTTCGTCCACACTAAAACAAAAGTTTTCTAAATAAAAGTCTCAACTTCCTGTTTGTCCACACAAACAAGTTTTCTGTTTCTCTTTGAAACTCTTCAGTTTTCAACAGCATCACTTTCTATTTCTCCACATTGATACACAAACTTGCAGCTTTCTAAATAAAAGTCAGTCGACAGGAAAACAAAAAACTTTCACAATAAATGTCTCCATTCATGCCAAAACACTTACACTGCAACTTTCCAAAATAAAAGACAGCTTTTTACACTTTAGGCCTGTGCGAGTCTGTGTGTGCGTGCGTGTGCGTGTTACCTGCATCTTTTCCTTTAAGAACATGTTTCTCACACAGGTACGTGGTCAGGTCTTCCTCTTGGTTTCCTTTGTACCAGTCCTCAATCACGTCCTCATACTGCTCCACCAACACATCACACTGACACACACACAGAAAAACTTAGTATTTGATGTTTTATTGTTGTAAACAAAGAGCTGAACATGAAAAATGACAATTCTGACATTGATCGGTGTTTTCAGCGATGGACAGGAAGTGTGGACACACCTGTTTCTTGAGGTCGGCGACCTCGGCCGACGTCTCGTTCCACAGCTCGTAGGGAATGTCCATCACCACGTTCACGCCTTTATTCACCAGACCGTGAAGAGTGGAGAAGGTCTCCGACATTCCCTGCACACGGGACGAGGGACACGCGACAACACACCGAGGTCATGAGGACAACGTGTCCACAAAGACACACACACACACACACAGAGAGAGAGAGACTGACCTTGGCGAAGCGGTTGCTGCCGCTCCTCTCCTTGTGCAGATTGTACTCCAGCAGCCTCTGACACACGTTCTCCACCACCTCGATGAACCTGAGGTCTCTGCAGAGACACGGACACATAAGAGACGTTCAGGGACATTTAACCCTCACCTCGCTGAGCCAGTGTCGCGTTTAAGGTCACTGGGAACAAACGGCACGGCAAGGCATGAGAAACTCAATAAAACGATAACAAAAACATGACAGTGACTGATTTACTAATCACACCTGGTGGGATAAACAAAAACGTGTTGAAAAGTGTTAAAAAAAACAACAAATTATTGCTTTTACACAGGAAGTGAACCTGAACAATTTCCTTCTGTTCTGAATATAGGCTGTTTCTCAATTCTTTGTTCCGGGACAAAGTAAAATATTTATTTCAAATTTCTATTTCTATTATCTCCTGCTATGCTCCGCCGAAATGTATTCTGGGATACATGGCCATCCCAAGTACGCTTAAAACACCTCCAATGCATACTTGGTACAAAATGGGCAGAGCAAGAACACTTCCGGGTTTGAGAACCGTCCTTACTTGAGAATTGGAACAGCACTTGGACTGAGGCTGATGACGTTTTCACAAGTACGGGAGTACACAAGTACGCACAAGTACGCACAAGTATGGATATTGAGAAACAGCCATAAATTCAACATTTTCAAAAAATAAATCAAGACATAAAAGCAAAGAACTTACGACTTGACATATTTGATGGGTGGCGCCCCCTTGCTGTCAATAAAGCGATAGTTCCTGTCGATGACCTCTTTGGTTTTTCCCGTCTCATCAAACGCAGACTTCATCTCAATACTGACAAACTTACAGACTGAAGAGAGAGAGGGGGAATGTTTCATGTCGCAAACGGACAAATTTTCCTGCCATAAATCAATATAATAACAATTCATAACAGTAGCTATACCAAAAATGCACTTACATATGGTTTTATTTTGGTCCTAAAATGTAAAAAAACTTTGCCATTTTTACAAAAAACTAAATCTTCTTACATCGACAAAATAAAAAATGCAAAATTACAAAAAAACGTTACAAACATTACAAAAAATATTCTTGCATTACCACAAATATTTACAAAATATTATTACAATTTAAACGCCACCATTTTGTCAATGATAGACTTTAAATTGTTGTGTCTGTCAGAAAATAATCTTAGAACATAAGATCGTGATAAATCATGACGTCATGAAATCAAGGAGAGATGTAGCGCCCCCTTGTGGCACTTCAAAATTAAATCCCCACGACTGTATGTTGGTGACAAAATTGTCAAATCAAAAAATGTTTTCTCCATTCACGATTTTTGCAATAATTAACTCAACTGTGCGCGATTTTAATGGCGATTTACGAAGTGTTAGTGTGTGTGTGTGTGCGTGTGTGTGTTACCTTCACATTTGTTCGGCAGATGAACCCAGTCATCGTCGCCTCCTCCCGCCGCTGCTCCCACACAAGAAACGACGCATAAAAACGTGGCGTACAGAGTTAAAATCATGTTTTTCTCTTCGCGGAGGTTCTCGTCCTCACTCTAACTGCGTTTCTGTGTTTTAAAAACCCTGAGAACGAACGTTATTTTCCCTGCTTTCACATCCTTATCCTCCGCTACGGCTGCTGCGGTTTCCTTGAGCTTCCACTTCCGCTTTGACCGCGACGCACGGACCAATCAGAGAGGGAGAAGTGGCAGCGGCTGGACCAATGAGAGGAGGAGGAGCAACAAAGATGAGACAAGAGAGTGAAGATGTATCACTCTGAGCGGTTATTTTACATGATACAACCAAACAGTTCTTTTTTTTATTAAATAAACAAAGTATACAGTATATATCATATATTAACTGTTTTAAAATATTTTAATGTTAATACATGTTATATTTTAAAATGTTTTATTATTTTAACGTGTGTCACACTAATAATACAACAACTTGAGTTTATACTGTTCGTTGTTACTGATTTTTTATTTCTAGTATAATTTTATCAGAGTTATTAAAACTATTTGCAAATATTTTCCTTCTGATGTTGTAAAAAAAACATAATGTTACAAAAAACATTCTATTTACTTCAATTCTAATTTTAGTACAATTACTAAAGGTTTTAATTTTCCACTTTTTTTGAATACATTAATTCTGCATAATCAGTAAATTGGATGTTTGATGTGATTTATTTTATTTAACTCATTCTTATTTATTAGGGACTGTCACCCTGTGCAAGGGACTGCAGAGGGTATACAGAGCTATAATCTTATGTATATTTACATGTTCATTTTACTGTTACTTACATTGTTAAGATACATAAATACTTAAAATAAATGAATACATTTTCCTGCTGACAAAGGAAATCAAACACGTCTCAAACCCCTGGGACTTTTTTTTGTTCTTCTTCGTGGGTTTTATTGATGTGCTGAGTGAGCAACATCACTGTCACATGACCGTCGATAATCAATACAATAATTGATCCAGGACCTGGAGACGACGTTTGAGGTTTTAAGTCTCTATGTGACCCTATGTGACCCTCACACACACACACGAACTATAAATGCAAATGTATTATAAAAAGTAATAATAATAGTAACACACACTGATGGTAAAAGGAGCATTAAAGGAGCAGTCCTGACCAGCAGAGGGAGCCATTAACACACTTAAAACACTGACATTCATGGTGTTACGTAACACGATCTGTCTGTCTGTCTGTCTATCTGTCTATCTATCTGAGTGAGTGTGTGTGTGTGTGTGTGTGTGTGTGTGTTCAAGCTTTTCAAAAGAACAAATGAACGAGTTTATTTTTTTAACAGAGCCCTCGCTCGCCCGTTGTGTGGGCTGCACATAGAAACCAGCTTTCATCTCTCTCTCTCTCTCTCTCTCTCTACATCATCCTCCCATCCACCAACTCAGTGTCAAGTTCTGCTATGAGACACTCTGATGTGTGTGTGTGTGAGAGGACATGTCCAGTTATGGATACAAAGTGTCCAAACTAATTTCAAGGTTTTTACAAGATTTTTACAAAATAGACTTTCTGAATGGAACAAAATCTCAATCATTGCAAAACTAAAAGGGTCTTTTGTTCAAAGTACATTTTTACACGTGTTTCGAGCATAAAAATAAAAGTTATATTTATATTTTCTACGTTAAACAAATGTAAATAAGAATCCTTTTAGGGAAAAAAGCAACGTAATAAATAAACAAATAAAGTTTGACTTTTTTTTCCTGACATCTTTCCGACTCTAACTCTCGTTCTGAGACTGGTCACATGACTCAGATGACTCCGCCCCTCCTGCTCCTCCCACCACAGACAGGAAACGACACAATAAACAGTCGTACGATGGTCGTAAATGTTGTTTTTTTCTAAGGATGCCTTTATTAAAGAGTCGACAACGTGCGCGAGCGTCCGCTTCTAGAAAAATAACACAGTCATACGTTCATTCATGTGGAAATTTAAAAACAAACCAAAATAAAGAAGAAAAACAAAAAAAACTGGTATCATTTTTTTTTATTCTTAAAGCTCAAAATCCCTTTAGAAGAGAACCTGAAGGACATCAGTGTGTGTGTGTGTGTGTGTGTGTGTGAGCTGCTCCGTCAAATCTTCTTTGCCCTTTTTTCTTAAAGGAATGTTGACCCGATTTTATATGGGTTTAAAAAAAAAAAGAAAGAAAATAAGTGAAAAAATTGCGAGTTATTGCAATGACATCACAGCTAATTAGCACTGAGATTTTCCAGTTAGCATTGTTAGCATGTCCTGTTCGCAGTCAAACTTTCATCAAAATCTTGAAGCGTTTCTGAAAATTTCGCACTTAGAGTTGATTAGCTAGCGGTTCGCAAAACTTGTCGGTGAACTGATTGTCGTGGCCGGAGATCGTGTAGCGTCAACTAGATTTGCCCCCCCCATGTGACCTCCATGTGACCTCATCACTTGCAATAAAAGGTGTAAACGGAAGCAGAGGGACGACAACGATCACAAGATTAACGAGGTTAACCTGACGTTTAAATCTAAATCAATAACTAATCAATGAACGGCTGAACATGATTTCATTCTGGATTCTGTACGGATCAATGATACACACACACACACACACACACACACACACAAACACACAAACACACACAGTTCAGTTCTCAACATTTCATTTGTTTTTTCTCCTGGAAACGGAGATATCGGCCCACGGTTGTCACGGCGATTGACAAGGCGTGTGATTGATTACACAACCTCCGTGGTTCAGGGGTAAGTTTGGCACAGAGTAGCTCTGATTATCAGTTGGGAACACGCTGGACGGCTGCCATGGCAACCAACAGACACCCCTCCCCCCCACTGGTTCATCTGCAGTTTACATTTAAAAAAACCTCAACATGCTTCTAAATGACACTATGACCACTAGACGTCACTATTGAGTCGCTTCACATGGAAACAACGTTTGTGTTTTGTTCGAACACAAGTTAAAATATTTGAACTGGAGAGAAAAATGTTCCTGAGGTGACGTTGCAACTTTCATCTTCATCTCCTTTCAGTTTGAGTATGGACAAACGATTTTAGTGTGGACGGACAGTTTGAGTGGGGATGGACAGTTTCAATGTGGACAAATGTTTTAGTGAGGACGAATGGTTTTGGTGTGGACGAATGGTTTTAGTGTGGACGGACAGTTTGAGTGTGGACGGAAAGTTTCAGATCAAAGTTAAACGTGGATTTTCCCATCGCTGCTAACCACTTAGCTTAGCTGCTAACCCTCCCGGTGCTAAGATGACGTGCGGCCAAGCCGAGAATTTCTTATTTTTTTTATGTGACATTAATTCGAGGTTTTCTGTCGCTGACGTCATCGTGTGGTGACGTCATGAGAAAAAACTGTGTGAGTTTGGAAGAAAAGAGAGAAAACAGAGACGGAGGACGAAGACTTTGGTAAAAACAAAAAAAAGGGCAAAAAATATTTGTCCTGGAGCTCTGTGTGTGTGTGTGTGTGAGATCAGACATGCATAATTTCTCTGCTGACAGTCAGTCGTTTATTAACCAGAGTAAAAAGATTCAGCAGCCTCTGCTCATGCCGACCTTTAGAAGAAGAAGAAGAAAAACTTAAATTCATGATGAAATTATGGTGAAATCTCCTTTAAAAAAAACAGACTCTCCTTGTCTCCTTTCCTCCAGGAAACATCCTCTCTTCCCTTCCTTCCTCCTGTCGTTCCATCCTGCTCAGCAAATAACAATAATTATAATCAAAGTAAAAAAAAGCAAAACAAAAAAAGAAATCACCATATATTTAGATTCATCAGGTTAAAGTGTTACTTAGTTAAGGAAGAGCTGAACGAGAAGCCAGATTACCACAGGCAACTCAAATAGAAGCAAACACAGTCTTTAGAAACCAGTATTATTATTATTATTATTACTATTATTATTATATCTGTTATTAGGTAAATAAATAAAGTTCCTTGGCCCTTGTTGATGCAGAGAGAGAGAGAGAGGGCGAGAGAGAGAGAGGGCGAGGACGTGTCTCCACATGCCAGTTTCATCCAATCCAGGGATTTAATCCGTGATATTCCAAAATTAGAGGTGAAGAAATATTCCAATTAGTCGCCATAATCCGCTCGTAATTCCACAGATTTAATTCCATCACAGTTTGCTTCACGTTAAAGGGATTAAAATAGTCGTCGTTCTGTGTCTTTTGTTTTGTTAAAAACAACATTTTCTCTTGGTGAAAAAAAGTTGCTTTGGGTCTGTGTGTGTGTGAGTGTGTGAGTGTGTGAGTGTCCGTCCCAGAGGAAAAAAAGGTGAACTGTCCTTTAAAATCCTGCGTCTTTGTTCTCCTGTGGCATGTGTGGAAACAAAATGGCCGACGTTCATAAAGACTCTTTAATTTTATGTATTTTTTTGTCGTCGCGACCTGGTCGCCGCGGTGACGGCTGCGTGGACACGCGACCTGCTGCCGACCCCGTCATTAAGAACAAAACGAACCCTGAGCCGCTTTAAAAACATCCTCCCACGGTGAAATGTGAGCGAGTAGAATGCTACGCTAATGTGTTTTTTCACAATAAAAGCTTTCTTTGTTTGCCTCTGAGAGAAAAATAACCCAAACATAATAAAACAAAATAAGATAATAGAGATAGTTTCAGTTTGTTGACACTAATGTGTTTTAGCTGTGTCATGGGGTTAGCTACATTTTATTGGGCATAGAATTCCTTTTAAAGTGACGGTGTCTAATTAGCTTTAAAACACCATGTTTACCATGCTAGGCTAACATGTTAGATGCCTCTTTGCCTGTGTAGCCGTTTCACTAACATTGTTTATTTAAGAGGGCCATTGAGCATGCTAGCTAGCAAGTTAATAAGCTACCTGACCTGTGGGTCACACATTATAGTACCAGCTAACTATATAACTGTTTAGCTGACAGTCTTAAAATATAGCGAGGCTGTATTTTTGAAGGATTCCATTTACCTTGCTAGCTAGCTGCTTTGCTAAGAGTGTTAATTTAGGAGTTAAAGGAGTTTTTTTCAAAGATTCTCATTTACACACATTACAGTGTCAGCTAGCTATGTAGCTGTTTCACATACAATACTTTTAATAGTTTTTGCTAGCTAAGAAGCTAACTCACCAAGCCTTAGCTTGGTGGTGTTTTAGCTTTACAGTGACCGCTAGCTATGTAGCCTCTTTTGCTAACACTGTTAATTTGGCACGATTGTTTTACTAACTGGACAGTTAGTTTTACTATCTGTCATATTTACCATGTTAGCTAGCATCATAGCTCAACAGTGGTGGTGATTTAGCGTAGTAGCCCTGTGGATAACAGCAGTGTAACTTTTTTGCTTGTATGGTATTGAAGAATACAACGTTCACCTTGCTAACTCATTAGGAGTTAGTCCACTCAGTAGTTGTTTAGCGCTATGTAGCTGCTAAGCTACCTCGTACAGAGCAGCTTGTTCTTTTTTTGCTGTGAATCTGCATAAAAAAACAGATGTTGACATAAAAGTCTTTATGAACGTCTGCTATTTGACGATCGCTGATGACACTCGCTCTCTTCTCTGAAAACCCGGCATTGCAGAAGTCCAGGTCTACGGACTGGACTCTCCCTCCTCTCACCTCTCTCTCCATTTCACTCGTATTCGTCCATTTTGCAAACAAAGAAAAACGATTTGGTTTTTCCTCTCTCCTATAGCTGAGTTGTGACAGAGTCCTCTATGACCTCACAGCTGTCCTCTATGACATCATCACATGGCCCAACCCACCCCCCCATCACCGTCAGCCCTCGTCGCCCTCCTCTGCCGTCCACGCCGCCGTGGCCTGATCCACCCTGGAAAACGTCCTCGCTGGAGTCCAGGAGGCGGGAGCTGGACTCGGACATGTTGGAAGCACAGTGCAGGGATTGGCAGGGACAGGGAGGTGGGAGGGGCAGCGTCAGGAGCGAATCCCGCCCATTTGTTCTCCGTGGCGAGAACGAGGGGCTGCCGATGTCGACGGAGCGTCCCACCACGTTCAGGTGAGTCTCGCTTCTCGTCACTTCACTGAGTCCATAGTCAGAGTGGCTGTGGCTCCCCAGTGGGAGGAGCAACCCGTCCGAGATGGTGTAAGAGGGCGGGGCCTGGAGAGGGATGGGCATGGGTGGCGCTTTGCGTTTGGAGCGGGAGAACAAGTAGGAGAGACGTTTGAAGGAGTCTGTTTTTGTCCCGGGCGACGAAAGACGCTGAAGACGACTCCTCGTGCGAGACAGCGACGACGACAGAGTCGATGAAAGTGACGAAGACGACGGCGGGAAGTGTGCGGAGGAGGACGGAGGGACGCCGCTCGCCTTTAGCCCGTTGCTCTTTGGTTTCCCGTCCTCGTCCTCATCCTCCTCCCCCCACCTGATGCCCTCCTCCAGCTCCGCCTCCTCACCTTCCATCCGGGTCATTCCGGAGACGGAGCGTACCAGAGCGGAGACGCCAAGTGTGGGCGCCGGCCTCGAGTCGTCCTCCAGCGGGGTCATAAAGGTCACGCCCTTTGACCTCTGGCTTCCAACTCCACCACTGTCACCCGATTCGCTGTCATCCTGTGACGCGCCGTCGTCCTTCACTGTCTCACTGGAGGACGAGTAGTGTCGCCGGGGAGGACGCCGGTTGCCAAGGAGATCCAGGACCTCATAACGGAAACTGGAGATGTCCTGTTTCAACTCCTGGAGCGAGAGACAGAGAGAGAGACAGAGAGAGAGAGGGAGGGAGGGAGAGAGAGAGAGAGAGAGAGAGAGAGAGAGAGAGAGCTCAATATGAAAATCAATTTGTTAAATTTGTTGTCTTTCATATACAATTTGACAATTTAGCTTGCAGAGCTAATACATGCTAACTAGCAACAGCACACACACACACAAAAAAAACAGAAGCTTTGCACTAACATCCTTTTTGTTGGCTAACTTCCTGTCTGTTGCTCTTGTTAGCGTTCAGATTTTTGCCTTCCCAGCTAATACATGCTAACAACAACATATTTTGCAAAAATAAACCAGATTCTATAATCTAAACTACGATGCTACCTGCACTGTTGTCTTTTAGCTAACTGTTGGCTAACTCCCTGTCCAATGCTGCTGTTAGCAGTCAGCTTTCTAAACTAATACATGCTAACAACAGAACAGAAGGAAAGAAGAAGATGCTGTCTGCAATGCTTGCTACATTGGCTAACTTCCTGACTCAATATGAATGTTTTACATTTTACACTGTTTTTCTGTACAGTTTAAGTTAGCCTCCTAAGTTAATACTTGCTAACAATACCTCCTGAAAAAGGGTTGTCAGATAATAATATGGAATTCTATGCCCAATAAAATAAAATACTAAACTCAATAAAAAACATTATTTTCTTCAGTCTTAAGGAAAAACTTCTTTGTTCTTAAACACAAAACACACAAAATTGGAAATGTCAGAGAAATAATGAAGTAAAATCTATTTCATTTTTGCCATATGGACGTAAATGCGGCTCACATGGCTTCACTCCTCAGAGAGTGATTTACTAGCACCTGATTCCACACACACACACACACACACACACACACGCTGCACCTGAGGTCAGTTTTGTGTTGAAAAGCTCAGAGGAACTTTCAAAGGCTATGTTGGGCTCCAGGTGCATCATGGGAGTAAATCATTTAAATCATCCCTGAGTTATTTATGATGAAGAAGAAGCGTCACATTAAGTCTATATGCGACGGTTGATCAGGAGCTGAAGAAAGTGGGCGAGTTCTGTTGCAGTTCACAATAATTATGAATATTTAAATGTCACGATTCATCACAGCAGCAAATCAATAAAAAAACCTGTTTTCTATTTAATTAAAACATATTCAGTTCCTTTAACTAGAACGCCACTTTATTTTCATGTTTTGTCCAAAAGTGTAAAGTGTATAAAAAACAGATGTTAGCTAGTTTCCCTGACTGGCAAGCTAACGTAATCTAGGTCCA
Organism: Solea senegalensis; assembly: GCF_019176455.1. Lineage (NCBI taxonomy): Eukaryota > Metazoa > Chordata > Actinopteri > Pleuronectiformes > Soleidae > Solea > Solea senegalensis. Next base: position 1,947,438 of record NC_058023.1, read on the forward strand.
TTTGATAATCACGCAGTATTTCATACGTAAAAAAACAGCATAGCAATTTGTCCACCAGGAGGCAGTACTGTGTGTACAAAGTGCTACAAACGGGTAGCACTTTTATTTTCATGTTAGGAAAACAGGATGATAGTTAGCTTTGGTAGTTAGCAGGCTAATTTAACTTAGGTCAAACAGAAGCTACAGGACAGATTTATTTATTAATTTTATAAAATGTCAACAACAACAACAGCAGCTTCGTCTTCGTACGGTTTTGTACCTTAAAGTTTTCCTCCGTCAGTCCCTCGTCCGTCTTAGCGCTGCGTATCATGGCCGCCACGTACCTCTTCACCAGGCTCCGTATCACTTCCTGTATAAGACAGTCCCCATGGTAACCAAACATAAAACACATCACTTTAAAGCTTTTAATTCGTATTTATTTAAATAAAGTAGATAAAGAAAGAGTTTGTCCAGGAAGATGAAATGAACGAGTGAACGTCTATGACTGTGATGATTCACTTGGCGACAGAATCCAAACTAAGTGATGAATTTAAAGAATCGGCCAATGAGACGCTCTGAGCAGCAGTTGGTTCTCAGTGGGCGGCGATTCGAGCGCGGCCACTTCCTCCCACAGTCGACACCTGCGTCTGCCAAACAGGACGAGTTCAGACGAGCTGTCAGTCTGCTGCCAGCACACGCGCACGCCGTCGCCACCGCGCGCTCCCTCAAAGAGACGGACACATCTCTACAACAACAAATGGACATCGAAGCGAAACGATTGCTGCTGCCAAATAAAACTCGCTGGCGTTTGTCGTGTTTGTGCTCGTAATGATAATAATAATAATGATAACATTCAGAAGAACCACAGAGACTGAACGTTAGAGATGAGGTGCAGCTGCCAGAGAAGAAATCATTCTCCTGTCGTCAACAGTGAAGTTTAAAGAACTCTGAGCATCAATGCAATTTTAGAAAGACCTCCGATTATACGATAATCAGAAGCTGGATTTTACGCTACCGCGGAAACGCATGAAAACACTACGGTTCTATCCACGCGTAAACGTAAACAATCTTTTTCCTTTTTTTTTGCCACATTGAGAAAGTTCTCGGTAAAATGGCATCGTTTCAGGAAACATCAAAACAAGTGTCTAAAGGCTGCAGTACACATGCTAGCCCTGTATGTGGTGCTGTAGCGCTGATACTAACTTGAATTCACCTGGACTTGTTTCCGTGCCCATGATGAGTTTCAAGAAACGAATAATAACTAACACAAACAGGACGTCCAGGACAGTAAATACACACACACACACACACACACACACACAGACCTGGTAGTGTTTGTTCTGGATCAGACTGTCAGCGTGACGTTCCTGCAAACAAAAAGAAAAAAGAAAGAAATCACGTTAAAACTGCGTCATTTTCTCTGAAATACGGACGTCGCTCCGAGTTCCGATGTAAATGGAACGCGGCTTTAAACCTGAAAAAGCCTTTTAAATGTGTCAGGACCAGACAGAATGTCCTCACAGAGACTGGATCACACACATGGTGGTTTTGCATCCTTGGTGAGACATAATGCATTCACGAGCCCCTTACCTTAACCTTAACCATCACAACTAAATGCCTTAGCCTAACCCTTAGTCCTCAAAAAAGTCAAAATGTCCTCACAAACATAGTTTGACACATTATTTAAGACATGTTCACACACGTGTGCACACACACACACACACAGTGTGGGCAGGTTGTCTTATATAACTGACTTCAGCTGAGGTGAACATGCCAGCTGAACTCACTCACACACTCACACACTCTCTTCTCACTGTGTTTCAGGTTGTTGTTGTTTATAAAAACCTTCACTGAATCAGTTTTTTTCCCTCATGATTTTATGAATTGTTGTGATTTATTTATTATTATAACATATATATATATATATACATAAGATATTTTTTAACTCATATGTAAATATGAATTAATATTTTTTAATTTATAACACAGTCGAACACAGTTTGTTTTTGTATCGTGATTGTAGCGTATTTCATGACCCAATTTAATTAGTATTAAAAAAAAGAAAAGAAAAAGAAGTCAAACTTGCGATAACTTTGAACTTACGCATAACATAACATAAAAACGTCAGTGTGCAGTACCTGGTGCCACCAGGTGACGAGGATAAAGTGTGGTCAGTCTTACCGTGAACTCTCGCAGGTTTTCGCATTTGTGTGGCTCCTCCCCCGGGGGCTGTCCTCTCCTGCACAGCTTGTTGTGGAGCCACATCAGCAGATACAAGATGGACTTTGGACTCGGGACGATGTTGAACGGCGGCGGCAGAGTCCCGCCCTCGTCAAAGTAGCTCATCCACAGTTTAGTGCGGGCGAACTTCCACTCGATGTCCGCGTGGTCCTTGCGGGTCAGAGTCAGGTGACAGCATGAGACGGGGGAACGTGCGTAAAGTTTGGACAGAGATCGTGAAAAAGTGTGCGACTCACGGCGATGAGCTGGTACGAGTTGTTCATCATCGCGATCAACATGTTGAGAAGGACGACCAGCGAGATGATGTTGTACGTCCCAAACATGGTCGCCCCCACGAACTCCGTGAACTCGTGACGCGCTTTCACGTTAGTGACGTACAAGTTCATGAGGCCGAATATCGACCAGAAGAGAGACTGTAGCGTCTCGAATAATCTGAGGGGACAGAGAGCGTTAGCGTAATCTGCGTCAGAAACATCAAATACGATCATACCAACACATTCATGACGTACATAAGAAATAAACAACTTGTATGTGAGAAATTAACATATATGTAAGAAATGCTTAAAAAATATAAAACTTACATGTAAAAAACTTCTAATTTAAGAAAAAAATAAATATATATAATTTACAAGTTTAATTTTACAAATACGCTAGCTTTGTTTTTAACTTATACGTAAATAATGTATATAACACGTAAGCTATTTTTAACTTGTACGTAAAAAATTTAGAACATAAAAAAGATATTTAGCAAGATGAGATAAAAAAATATACAATGAAATTTTATACAATGAAACAACATGTAATAAGTGTATAAGATACATATTAAAGTATTTTACAGCCTATTTATTAAGATATACATGAGAAGTAAATGTAATTTACAACATACGTAAGAAAACTCTCTACGTACTTTTTATACGTAGAGAAAATGTTCAACATGTGTAAAAACGTTTTATATAAAACATTTCAAAACTTAGTATAATGCGATTTTTTTATACATAATAAAAGTATGATGTGTAAGATATTTTTACTATAGGCCTTATTTTTATTAGAAACATAAAAAAAAGACTTTCATGATAACCATATATATATATATATATATATTATATACCATAATATATATAGAAGTCCCGACAAGCACAGCTGCACAGATGTGTGTGTGTGTGTGTGTGTGTGTGTGAATGATGAATGGAGCAGTAAAGCGTGACGCGAGCGTCTGAGTTATGAAACGAGAGGAAGACAAAAAAGAGAAAGAGTTGAGAGGACAATATGAAAACCAAACGCAGAGATAAATCATTGTTTAACCTAATTTAATTATCCTCGTTCATCCATTCACTGTTCATCTTTCATTCTGTCATCTCTCCTTCTCTCTCCTCTTATCTCCTCTCTCCACTTGTCCTTTTCCATCCTTTTCCCCCTAATTTCCTCCTAACGTCCTTGTCTGATCTTTTCTTTTTTTTACTGCCATGTTTCCTCTGTTCTTCATTTTCTCTCCTCTCCCACACCAACATAGAGAAAACAGAGATGGGGTTTAGTGTGGGAGAGAGAGTGGTTTTACTAACTGGAAAAGTCTGTCTCACAGTGAGATAAAGACGTCAACAGTGACTTAAACGGTAACATCAGCATTCTTACACATATTCATGGTTCCCAGAGGACGACTCATCTCTTCTGTTTGTTTACGTGGCGCCATCGACTGGTTTAAATGTGTAACAACGGGTGAAATGTCACCAAATCTGTGCAGAACAACGATCACAATGTGTGCGAAGTAAAGTAGATGAAAAGCTGCGGCAGCGACAGCAGCAGCGTGAAAGGATGAGGAGAAAAGGCAGAGCGAGGAACACGCACACACACACACACACACACACACACACACACACAGCAGTGTGTGTTAAATGATGCAACACATTAACGGTGATAAGTGTGTGAAGTAGAGGGAGGAGACACCTGAGCACAAACAGACAACAATCCTGTGAAAGAACTCATTAATGTGGATGAGTGTGAACACACACACACACACACACACACACACGCGTACAGAGTGAATAATCCTCACATTGTAAACTCATGAATGTTCATGTGCGCCCGTGGCCCTGCCATCGTTCTCTTTTTCGCATAATGCGTCATGTCAGCCGTCACCGTGGCGACCTGCTCGGCCCCAGCATGAGGCTGATTTGTCTCCCCGTGTGCGCGTGTGTGTGTGATTGTGTCACGGCGGCGGCGGCGGCATGGAAGGTTTGTGCGTTTGTTTGAACACGGAATGTCTCATGCCTGAAGTCGGTGAGGAAGTTTTTAAATATTCGACATGAATCAATGAACTGAACCTTAAATAAAACCCTTTTTCGGACATTAAAAGATGAAAAATGACACAACTTATGGTGTTTCTCTGACAGGAAATCATTTTTGTAAACAAATGTTTAATAAAACATCAAAGAAATTACTACGAGTCACTAGTTTCCTCTAAAACTGTTTTTAGCCACCACATAAAATCTATGTCAACTTAAGTCTGATGTTTGTAAACCACTCACTCTCCCACACCAAACCCCATAGAGAAAATCAGCGATTTTAGCTTGAGGTGACACAGGAGCTGCTGGTCTACTGCTGCCTCGTGTGGTCACTTTGTGTCACTGAGGTCAATCTAAACGCAGTAATTCAAATGCCGAAGTGACAAAATAAGACATTTGAACTTAGTGATGGAGGCAGCAGTGGATCAACAACTCTTGTGTGCTGTGACGTTAAAATCACTGATTTTCTCTATGGGGTTTGGTGTGAGAGAGAGTGTTTTGTCGGACACTCACGTTGAGAAGGCGTTGTTCTGTCGCTCACAGCGGATGCCTTTGCAGTTGTTGGGCTCTTCTGACGCCGTGGTCTCGTAGTAGAAATAGAGCTGGTTCAGACCGTTAGCAAACGCCAGCAGGACCTACACGGACAAAACATAGAAAAATGAATGTTCTTCCGTGTTCTCTGCTCTTAAATGTCTCTTCATGTGACAAAAGTTACAAAAAACAACTACAACATTTTTGATATTCTGCTAAAATGTCATCAAAACATTAGCTTCTGCTACCAAAGCCAACTAGCCTTTACTGAAACACTAACATGCTAATAGAGGTCTTTTAAATCTGCTCCTCAAAACACAAATAAAAATCCTATAGACAGAACTAAACCTGAGGGTTAGCATGCTAGCATCCTCCAGTCTCATTGCTACAAGAGAATTGCATTTGCATTCACTTTAAGTAGATTAGAAATGTAATTAGACTAGATGCTAGCAAAGTTTTGGTGTACACATATAACATATCATGCTATAAACATGATATGTCATATGGTACTATGGTATATATCGGTACATGTGTTTGCTAACTATAGCAAACACATGTTTTCTACTCTATATATGCTACAGCATGCTAATACTGGGTGGACTTTAGGCAATTTACTAGCTAACTAACCAACCTTAAATAACAAATTTAGTGTATAATGCTAACATGTAGCATGATATTGTTCTAAATGTGTATTCTGTGTTCACACCCAAAATTTAAATATTGTCTGTGCTAAGGCATATTAATTATTGCTAACAGTTGGAATAGCATTTTGTGGAAGATGGTAGCATGCTAAAGGTTTGTTGTATTAGCATTTTTATATTTTTGTAGATTTATATTTTAGATTAGATTTTGTGGATTTTGTGGAGCGAGTTTGAAGTGATAAGAGGTGATAAGAAGTGATAAGAAGACGTTACCAGACAGTAGATGAAGAGGAACTTGAGGATGTCCAGCAGCATCCGGCCCAGTGAGATCTGCAGAGGCCCGAGGTGAGAGTTCGCCGTGAAGAGCGAGATGAGTCTGAGCGAGCTGAAGATGTTAGCGATGGCGAACAGCGCCTCCGCGATCAGCGTCGGATGCCACATCTCCCACTCTTCTCTGGGTCGGGACGAGTTGTACTGGACGAGGGGACGGAGAGGACAGGCAAAAAACAGGGAGACAATCCGTGATTCAAACAGCAACATGTGTTGTTTCTCTGCGATAAAACAACAACAACACATGTGCTCGACAAATGTTGTCGGTTCACCAGCAGCACAGCGAAACATTTATTTTTTCACAGTTCCGTCTCCCTACTGTCTCTTCTCTCTCTCTGTCTCCAAACAAAACTTCAGCGTTTTTAAACAAAAACTGAGCGTTTTTTAACAAAAACTGAGCATTTTCAAACAAACCGTCTCTCCGTTCATCCCTCGACCTCCTCCTCATTCTAAATTTAGCCGTTCAGATTTCCACAGGACTTCTGTCTCGTTAGCTCTGCTTCTATTAGCATCTTTCCACACACACACACACACACACACACCCACACGGTCTGGTTTCCATGACTTCAGAGGACATTTCCTGGAGACCAGACTCGAACCTTCACCATAAATACTAACCTTAACCGAACCACACAACATGTCTTTAGCTTAAAATGTAATTATCACGTGATTTAATTAAGTAGCAGCAGCTAATGTGTGCGTGTGTGCGTGTGTGTGTTTGTGTGTGCGTGTGTGTGTGTGTGTATGTGTGTGTGTGTGTGTGTGTCGTGTCACCTGTGTAGGAGGAACAGTTGCCACCGTCAGTGACTCACATCTGCTGCAGATAGCCCCGCCCCTGTCTGTGTGTTCGTGTGTATTTGTGTGTATTTGTGTGTGTTTGTGTGTGTGTTTGTGTGTGTTTGCTCTTCATGAACAGATAACTCTTGTGCACATGCAGCTGAACAAAGTAAAGCCGTGCAGCTGCGTTTACACGACGACGCTCGGACGTAAACATGGACATACAGTCACTCGCCGCCACCATTTTGTCCCGGTGATGATAGTTGAAGCCAGATTCTCTGCTGTAGAGGATCATGGACATAAAGGCCCCGCCCACAAACCTGCCTGACCAATCAGCTGTCAATCATCTGCTTGTATGCAAAAACATAGCGTTTTCAAACAAAAGCGGAACTAATCAGAAACACGATCATCAGCGTGATCAGAACGAAGTAAACCACGCTTTCAGTTTGGCTGATGCTAACATTAAAGGGGCGGGGCTTATGACAAACACTTCACACAGCCACCAGGGGGTGAAACAAATGTTCATGGAGCTATGATGCTGTTCACGGGCGTGAGACTCGGTGGTAAAAGAACGTGCGCATGAGACTAATGCGGACCATCGTGTCTCCACAGACACAGGCCGCGATGTTTACCTTCACATACGCGACGATCTTCAGCGAAATCGTCGCCAGGTAGAGTGAGTTCATGGCGAAGTCCATCAGGTTCCACCAGTCGTGGATGTATTCCGTGAAACCACCGTCCCACATTTCCTTAATCTCCGCCCAGATGAAGCCTGCGACAAAAAAAAACAAAAAGGCAGTGTTTTCAAACATAAACAAAGTGTTTTCAAACCAAAAAAAAGCATTTTCAAACAAAAACGAAGCGTTTTCAAACAAAAACTAAGTGTTTTCAAACAAAAACTAAGTGTTTTCAAACAAAAACAAAGTGTTTTCAAACCAAAAAAAAGCATTTTCAAACAAAAACTAAGTGTTTTAAAATAAAAACGAAACAAAAACTAAACATTTTCAAACTCTAGTTTTCGGGGAACTAAAACTCTGTGATAATGTGGACGTCAGGCGTTATCAGACCAGAACTTGAAAAAAACCCCCACAATAGTAGACATCGGCAAACCGCAAGCGAGGGGCAGGACTATTATTGGAGGTGGGGGTGGAACTGTAAGCAGGAGGCGTGACTAACAAGTCCCACCCACTAAAAAGTTACAAAACCTGTTTGCAAATCAACGCCTTCTAAAGTCGTGCTAAACTGCCACCTAGTGGTGTAAAACTCAGCTTCTAAGTATTGTAGCATAATTTATCTTTCTTTTCTTTTTTTTTAAACAAAAATCATCACGTCCAGGTGTTTGGTTGTGAACACATGAGTGGATGAAACGCGTGACCGTACCGAGCACCCACGGCAGAATCATCCACTCCACCACGGTGGGCGGCGGCCCCTGCATGTGGAGGTTGGTGCGTGCGATGTGCTGCGAGGCGAGCAGCAGCAGGAAGAGGAAGGTCAGGTACGACGCCGTGTGACAGATGAACTTGATGAACGGCTTCTTGATGAAACGACCCAGCGCACTCTTCGGCGCCAACAGGTAGATCTGAGGAGGAGGAGGAGGAGGAGGAGGAGGAAGACGACCTGTAATCACCTCATAAACAGCAGCTGTCACTGTGTTATTATCACACTCTCATGTGTGATGTTACGTAAACTGTGAATGAATAATAAAGTTTCACTTATTCAAATGAGAAAAAAGCACATTACTGTCAGGACGAGTTTATCGTGAATGTTGTTGTCGTACATTTGCACTTTCACAGACGTCCACTAGGGTGACGTCAGCTTGTTTCCTTTCCTTACCAAACTTTCCTTCTCGTTCTTTTCCTCCTTGCCCCTTTGTGTCTTTCCTTTCCTAACCTAGCTGCCTTGCTTCCTTCCCTCCCTCCTTCTTCTCTTACCAGTGAAAACACGGGAAACATGAGTCCGATGATGAAGCACGTGACCAGTTTGACGGCCCAGTGTTGTCTCCTCCAGCCCGGAAAACCGTCGTACCACAGCGTGGCCAGAAGCTGCTGACAGTTCGGCTGAGCCACGAACTACAGGAGGAGGAGGAGGAGGAGGAGGAGGAGGAGATAAAGGGACAGTTAGTGTGTTTATTTTTATTTTCAGTGACATGAACAAATCAAAGGTCACTTCCTGCTGCTAGCAATTGCTAACAATAATGGAACCTGGCCCTTCAAAATAAAACACTTTGCTCTCCTTCCCTCTTGTCGCCCAGTCTTTCCATCCTCCCACAGTGTCAGCTGGTAATCTATCACTGGTTGTGTGTGTGTGTGTGTGTGTGTGTGTTTGCCTTCACACCTTCACACAAACACACTCGGCTGAAATCATCGGCTGAAAAAGGCAAATGTCTGCAGCTGTCAATCAAACACTTCACCACAGGTGTGTAAATCACTGCATACATGAATAATTAATCCTGTCACCTGTCGCTCACAGAGTCTGACAACAACAACACTCTTTAACGCTTTACTGCAAAAACCACATCGCTTAGTGTTAGCAGCAGCTAACTCTGTGTTAGCAGCAGCTCACTCTGTGTCGGAGGTTATAAATGAACTCATACGTACTAGCTAGGTAGCTAAGCCATGTTTACATCACCTGTCTGTCACAGGAAGTGTGATTTAATCTTATACGTAAGGGTAAACAGCTAAGGGCTAAAGTTAGCGGCTAGTTTGCTTAACACATTCAACATTCAAGATTCTTGAATCTTTCTTTCTTTCTTTGCATCCAATTTATTTTTCCTCTTCTCCCTCCCTCTTCCCTGTCTTCTTTCAGTCTCTCTCTTTCTCTCTCCATCCCTTACTCAGCTCCAAGTCTGTATCTTGTTGCTATAGCAGCAGTATGCTAATGAGCTATGAAAATCTCCGAGCTCTACCAAACTACAGCGGTCGCTCTCTCTCTCTCTGTTTCAGGCTCGAGTCGACTGAGACACTTTTGCATTTACGCTGAACGCGAAGCATTGAAATGTTGCTGCACTGCATTGTGGGTCCATCGCTTTGCCAAAGTTAAGAAAGCAGCAGCACAATCGGAGCTAGCGGACATTGTCATTCTCCCCGTTAACAATATTTTGTGTTCGACAACGAAAGATAACACGTTTTTATCACTTTAGCAACATTAGCAACACTCACGACATAGGTAGCCATGGTAGCAAATCATATATTTAAAATATAAACTAAACGCTCCTGTTTACCTTTTACCGTTTTACCGTTTATCTTTGGGTTAAAGATATTTTTTGCACCCAACAATGGCGGTGATTTAGCGATGGCTCCATCAGACGGAGGAAGAAACGTGATTTCAGTAACTTTGAACGAGAACACACTGGACCAAGATAAACGACCAGAGGTCCTCATGGAGACCAAAACCTGGTCCTTATGAGGCAGAACCTCATTTCTGAAGAACTGGTTGTGTATGCGGTCACATCATGGGGACTTAACATAAATGACTCCATTTTAAGGTGAAGACATGTTTTAAAGTTGAGGTCAGAGGTCAGGGCACTAGTCATTATGGTTAAGGTTAAAGGAAGTCTACAGGAAATGCATGTAAGTCAATGCAAAGTCCTCTGAAGTGATGGAGACCAGAGTGTGTGTGTGTGTGTGTGTGTGTGTGTGTGTGTGTGTGTGTGTGTGTGTGTGTGTGTGTGTGGTGTGTGTGTGTGTGTGTGCCCTCTGGCTCAGGACATGTGTCTATCGATCAGTTAAAGCTATAATTCATCTGCACGCGGTGAATAAAATATGAATCGAGACGATATATTCACACACACACACACGCACACACACACACACACACACACATGCACAGCACGTGTATAATTTACAAAACAGTGAGTGTATAATTTAGCAGGACTGCAGGTATCACAGGCTCAACGACAACAACTAAAAGATTTAAATGGTTTGAATGATTCAACACACACACACACACACACAGGAGTTAACATGGGTTAAGTGTGTTGGAGCTTCAGTTAAACTCAGTCACACGTCAGTCAGTGAAAAAAACAATCATTCCGTTGATCGGACTGAAATCTGACGTACGAATAAAACACGACCGACTTGAAACTGTACGAAATTCAACTTGTCAGATTCAGACGGACGTTCTGTGAGCGCTGATTTCCGTCACAGTCACTCGACTAAAAATCGACTTGACTTGTCTTCTGTTCATCCCTCCATCCTTCATGTCATCATTTATCAAAATGTGCGCCTCTCAAAATAAAACCTACTTCTCCTCTTCTTCTTCTTCTTTTTCTTCAGCTGCGACCTGAAATGACCTCGTCCTCTCTCTCCCTCTCTCTCTCTCTCTCTCTCCACTGCAGGTGAGTCACTCGTTCATCTGCTGACTCTATTTCTGCTCCTGCTTTCCTTCATGTTCTCACCATCATCACCACCAGTCTGTCCAATCACTCCATCACTCTTTCATCCCTCCTTCTTTCACCTCCTCAACACTGACCTCCGCGAATAGACCAGTTCTGATTGGTTCTCTTCCAAGTTAGTCCCGCCCCCCCAACATTTACGCCAAGTGATTAATTCACTGACGAAGCTTCAGTGCACTACAGCTGTCTCTCTCTCTGTCTGTCTGTCTGTCTGTCTGTCTGTCTCTCGGGGACAGTTGGGGTTTGATCGTTCAGATGTTTCAGACCTCGGGGCGATGTAACTGCGGCTCATCTGTGTTTGTGAGGAGAGAATTAAAATCAGACGATTTTCCCTGAGGGCGAAAAAACACTCACTCAATAAAAGTACACTGAGTGTGCGTGTGTGTTTGTCTGCGTCTGTGTGTGTGTGTGTGTGATAAAGGCCAAATATCCATGTCCACAGAGTTTCTCTCTAAAATGGCAGCTTCAATTATTAAGAGTGTAAGACGGAGCTTTAAAGGCTCAGCCGTGTAATCTGTGTCATGTGACGTGAATCTGAACCAAGACTGGAAACACGCGAGGGAGGAGGAGACAAGGAGATGTTTAAGGAAGTAAGAAGAGGTATGAGGAGGCAACATGAGGTATGAGGAGACAACACGAGGTATGAGGAGGCAACACAAGGTATGAAGAGGCAACACGAGGTGTGAGGAGGCAACACAAGGTATGAGGAGGCAACATGAGGTATGAGGAGACAACACGAGATATGAGGAGGCAACACAAGGTATGAAGAGGCAACACGAGGTGTGAGGAGGCAACACAAGGTATGAGGAGGCAACATGAGGTATGAGGAGACAACCGTATGAGGAGGCAACAGGTATGAGGAAGGAGATGTTTAAGGAAGTAAGAAGAGGTATGAGGAGACACCATGAGGTATGAGGAGACAACACAAGGTATGAAGAGGCAACACGAGGTGTGAGGAGGCAAGGAGATGTTTAAGGAAGTAAGAAGAGGTATGAAGAGGCAACACAAGGTATGAGGAGGCAACACGAGGTATGAGGAGGCGACACAAGGTATGAGGAGGTAACATGAGGTAATTGGAGGCAAGGCGATGCTCAAGGAAATACTAGGAAGGTAGGATAACATATAAGGAGGTAAGAGGAGGTGACCTGAACAGAGGAAATGAGGAGTAAGAGAGTAGGAGTTGTAAACAATGAGGGAGTGAGAGGAAGGAGAGAAGGTGACAGAGAGGTGAAGAAGAGAAGTTATGTAACACACACACGGTCGTCATGGCGTCCATCACTTGAACTTGTCACATGAACATAAACAGTATGTTTAATGATCACTACATTAGTGAGTGATGGGAGGCTCAGTGGGCGGAGCCAGAGCAGCAGCAGGTGATGAGCAACAGGTCACCATGGTAACGTGTTCAAACAGCACATGACGTTCAAGAAGCAAAAAAATCAATTTTGTTTTTCAATTTATATGCTAATGTTTAAACATTAAATCATCACCACTGTCGCCATGACAACAAGGACAGACGAGGCCTTCATCCAGAACGTGTCCTAAATCTTCACCTTTGAGTCCGTCCTCATTTATCTTTGTCGTAAAACTTCACAAAGTTTACAAGCCTGAGGTAAAAAAAGGGAACCAATCAGACAAGCCCTGGTGCACTAGGGGCGGGGCTTAACACAAAGGCTATTCATTGAAGTCGGAAGACGAGACGCTCTCCCACTGAGACGCCGTCGGCCATTACTGAATCGCTCTTAAAAACACTACAAGCTCCTTTGTTGACATTTTCATCTATGTCCGTTGGCCACGCCTCTGGAAAGTGGGAGGAGACTACACCCCTTCCCAGAAGCTGCCAACCATCAACCGATCAACACAGCTCCCTCACAGTGTTGGTGTCTTACCTCCTTCTGGTGATACTTGATGGCCAGCTTGAGCTTGGCCAGGTCGTGACACTGCCTGGGGTCCAGCTCCTCGCTCTGGTCGTTGTCTCTGTGGTTCAGGATTGTCTCCAGCTCTCGGGAACTCCTGGCCTGGTCCAGCAGGTCTTTGGCGAAGCGCTTGCACTGCTGCGACAGCTCCTCGTACTCCTGGCGAAACTCGTTCTCCACCTGAGAGCAGGAAGACGCCACAAGTTCTCGTACCCGTCCATGACTTTGACGTTTTCAGGTAAAAGACTCCGCCTCTAATGGTTTAGAACTCTTGGAAATTAAAGGTAAAATATGGGTGGACAGTTATTGGAGGAGGAACAAGTGGTGTATAAATTAAATTCTCCAGAAGATTTCATCAGCCCGTCAAGTTCAGGACGTGGCATCCCTCCAAACACACTTGGAGAATCAATTCAGACGAGAAGTGAGGACAGATTTTGGCCTCTTAACAAATGAAATCTATGTCATATTAAGTCTATATCTACATGTCCACGTCTTTATCTCACTGTGAAACAGACTTTTCCAACAGGAAACTCAAGTTTGTAAACCACTCACTCTCCCACACCAAACCCCATAGAGAAAATCAGTCATTTTAGCTCTCGGGGACACAGGAGCTGCTGGTCTACTGCTGCCTCGTGTGGTCACTTTGTGTCACTGACGTGAACCAGAATGAAGGAAACCAAATTGACAAAATAAGACATTTGAACTTAGTGATGGAGGCAGCAATGGATCAACAACTCCTGTGTGCTGTGACGTTAAAATCACAGGTTTTCTCTATGGGCTTTGGTGTGGGAGAGTGAGTGGGTTTACAGAACTTCAGTTTCCTGGTGGAAAAGACTGTCTCACAGCGACAAAGGTCGATCTGACTGTGACTCAAACCTTGCTGAGCTCTTTGAGTTCCCAGCCCAGTCTGAAGGCCGTGAGGATCGGATCTTCACTGGACAACGCGATGAGCGACGGCGAGGCCAGAGCCTTGTAGATGTTGAGTCGGGATCTTGAATGTCGAAGGCTGTCGACCTACAGACGCAGGTGTGGATGGGGAAAGAGGTCAAGGGTCAACAACAGTCCTACAGTAAACCTACAAAGAATAAAATCCCTATTTAATGTGTTTCAGCTTCGCTCAGGTGAGTTCTCTGGTTACATTCTGTGTTTTTTGCTCCTTCATAACAAAATAATCAAGGTATTTTTACATTTCCTGATACATAAAACGTACTTCTCTGATACAGTTGGGGTTATTTTTTGTTGTATTTGATCAAAAATACCGAAACAACAAAAATTTAATAAAAAATGTGTTGTTAGAAATGGACAAATCTGTACAAATCTCACCTCTGAACTGGACACGCACTCGACACAGTCACAGCGGATCTGGTGTGGTCTGGGAATCGTGACCTGACGCAGAACAACAGGGAAAGTACGTCAATACAGATTCAATCTGAACAAACTCGCTCTGTAACACAATTACAGGACACTTCTCATCAAATGTTGCATGAAAACCAGCATCGCTGCAACGTCCACTCACCTTCCTCTGGACGAGCAGCTTGATGATCTCGTAGTTGTTGGTGTGAGCGGCGAGCATGATGGGAGTGATGTCTGGCGTGAACTCGGAAAACTGACTGTCCATCATCAGCGAGGGAACCTGGAGGAGAACGGATCAAAAACTCGTATAAATGAGGCAGAAATGACGCCGCGTTCCACTTGTAGTCGGACGTCTGAATGAGCGAAGGAACTCAGGTCAGAATTCCAACTCGCGAAGTCACACTTCCGACATCCGACGTTAATGGAACACGAACTCAAACTACGAACACGACACAAACAAATGAACTGAAAAAGAGAAATTCATAAAGTTTGTTGTTTCTAAGCGGAAAATAAACTAACTTAGCAGCACCTGTGTGGGCCCTCACAGCTGCCACCCTGCCAGCAGGTGGCGCTATGCCCTGGACTCAGGACTCAGTTTTTATGTACCGATATTTTCTGTCCAGGTCTCTCGTCTCGCATGTTAAGTTTCGAGGCAGATCGGTCAGTGTATGGCGTAGTAAGAGGCCACTTCCTGTTTGGCGGCAAATGAGCGAAATTTGCCAAATTTATGATGGTTGCCGTGGCCACACCCCTTTTGAATCTGCGAAACCTTTTGGTAACATTTCATATGTGACGTGGCTCGTACAAATTGACGCATTTTTCCAAAAAAAATTGAAATGTTGGTACGATACGAGCTCAGACCAATTTGTTCATTTACGAAGTCGCAGAGATGGGACGCCAAATTCAAAATGGCCGACTTCCTGTGGAGTTAAGGCCATGGGCATGATAGACTTTTTTGTTCATCTTGGTCTGCTACATGTTTCCACCAAGTTTTGTGACATTTGGTGCAACTTCATCCATCTGGGTTTCACCTTAGGGGGCGCCACTGAGGCATTTTGCACCACTTTTAGTAATTTCTCTGATTTTCTTCACTTTTTTGCCAGTTCTGATTTGTTTGCCAATTTTTGTCTGTTTTCACCGACACGTAGTACGTGAAAAAATTTAAATAACGGAATCTTAAGTCGGAAATCCCGAGTTCCGACTTCAAATGGAACGCGACGTCGTAATGCATGAACATGACGATGGTTTTAAAGGTTCCTGTTTGAATGTTTTCTCTCAGACTGAAGACGAGCAGCAGAAGTGACTTCAGTGAAGACGGAGGAGAACAGATTTGTTCTCGTCCTCGTCCAGCTGAGACGCAACCAAAAAAAAAAACATAATAATACTGGAAAAAAAAGGAAAAACAACCTTCCCACAATCCTCTGCTTTCGCCAAGGGTTGGTTACCATGGTGACGCAGCACCACACAGCCTCGGAGCAATCCAAGAATTAATGGAACAGAGACGATTCTCTGTTTCTCTTCAATGTCTTTACTTAAAAAATCTAATATCTGCATCTCATTATTGAGCTTTTTCAACGCCGACGTGTTCACAGAGTGCAGACACCGAGAATTACGTGTAAATGCACTAATGAGTTACATGCAGCCTTCAAATACACATTTTCTCAGTGAAAACTAAGGTTTGTGAAGCACTCACTCTCCCACACCAAACCCCATAGAGAAAATCAGTGATTTAAACTCACAGGGACACAGGAGCTGCTGGTCTACTGCTGCCTCGTGTGGTCACTTTGTGTCACTGAGGTCAATCTGGAAGGATCTTAAATGCTGAATTCACCAAATGGCACATGTGGACTCATTGATGGAGGCAGCAGTGGATCAACAACTTCCTGTGTGTTGTGACGTTAAAATCACTGATTTTCTCTCTGGGGTTTGGTGCGGGAGAGTGAGCGGTTACGTCTTAGGTGTAAACTGTCTCAAATCCTTTAACCACACACGCTCACTTGTTTCTCTCCGCTGGGCCTCCTGTGCGACAGCAGCAGCTCCACGGCGCCCACCACCTCCTTCCTGATGGCGTAGAGGAGGGCGTCGCCCGTGTGGATGCCGTGGTCGAGCAGCAGCTCCATGATCTCCAGGTTCTCGTTCTCGATGGCGATGAGCAGCGCGCTGCGCCCCAGCGGGTCCAGGCAGTTCACGTCCATGTTGTAGTAGACCTCGGCCTCGCGCAGGGCGTGCTTGACGCCCGCGTAGTCGCCCTTCTCCACGGCGGTGAGGTACGCGCGCTCCTCGGCCGACAGCTCCACCTCGGCGCGGACGATCTGCAGAGGGATGCGGTCGCGGTACGGCGAATACGTCGCCTGAAAAACAAGAAACGACGACAATAAAGCATCAAAAAAACATCGTTTTTGTGTAACAATCATAATAATGTGTTGAATGATGACACCTCAGGACTTTATTTTATAGTTTTAAACAACTAGATTTATTGATTTTTAACATTTATTTATAATTTTAAGACGAGAGGACGCACGTGAATACTTAAAGAGAGAAAAATACAACAAAAGTATAAGAAAACAACAATAAAAAACAATAACAACAAGACATTTTCTGACATTATAAAAATAATCAAGAAAACAATTAACAAGTTGAATTTACTGTGTTTTAATGGTTAAAACTTGTAAAATATGAATTTAAATAGTTTTACATTTAAAAAATCACAACCTATTTAATTTTTTGTCATTTATTCAACAACATCAAACTTAGTTTTCTTTATGTATTTATCACTTTCATAAAAATCTTTG
This sequence comes from Solea senegalensis, assembly GCF_019176455.1. Lineage (NCBI taxonomy): Eukaryota > Metazoa > Chordata > Actinopteri > Pleuronectiformes > Soleidae > Solea > Solea senegalensis. The sequence continues at coordinate 1,964,670 of NC_058023.1, forward strand.
TATTTTATTTATTCGTTCTCTTCTATTATTGCTCGTTTTTGCTTGTTTTTTCCCCTCAAATATGAATTTAAAGCTCATTTTAATCAGAATTTTGACACATTATCAGTCACTTTTTGTTTAAAATGTGACGTATAAATAAAGTTTGGTCACCTTGTATAAAAAACACCCACATTTTTAAAAGTTAAATGTTTTTTAAAAAGGGATTTTGTTGGGATTCAGTTAAATGTCCCATCAGCCACTGCGGCTGTGCAGCGTCTCATTGGTCAGTTTGTAAACATGTGACTCTTCAGTGTCAATCAATCACGTGTCAGTATTTTACGAGAAAAGTGAAACAAACAAGACGGCGTCGTCGTTTTTCATCTCACGACTCGAAAAACCTCTAATAGAAAAAAAAACCTGCTGCGTCATCGCGTCGGTGAATTTCACAGCCTCCACGTGAACACATGATTTATGGCGGGGTGAAGTAACCGCGGCAACGCTACAGTGAATAACGTCAAGAGGGCGATGAAAACGCCCGTGGCCTTTTTTCATCTGTCACCACGGAAACGACTCAGTGATGGATGGCGCGTGCGTGTGTGTGTGTGTGCGTGCGTGTGTGTGTGTGTGTGCGTGTGTGTGTGTGTGTGTGTGTGTGTGTGTGACTCACCTTCTTGTAGTACAGCTGTGTCATGGGATTCATCTGGAAAAAGAAAAGAAACTGTGATTAATTTTAACATGACAAAGTAAAACAATTAAAGAAATACTTAATCAAAGGATTCTGCGAATAAAATCCACGTTACTTTAAGTCTGTGACGTCTTAAGAACACATTCACGTCTTTATTTCACTTTTCCAACAGGAAACTGAACTTTGTAAAGCACTCACTCTCCCACACCAAACCCCATAGAGAAAATCAGTGATTTTAGCTCGTGGGGACACAGGAGCTGCTGGTCTACTGCTGCCTCATGTGGTCACGTTGTGTCACTGATTTAAATCATAACGAAGAATTCCAAAAGCCGAATTCACAAAATAAGACATTTGAACTTAGCGATGGAGGCAGCAGTGGATCAACAACTCCTGTGTGCTGTGATGTTAAAATCGTTGATTTTCTCTATGGGGTTTGGTGTGGGAGAGTGAGTGCTTTACAAAGTTCAGTGTCAACATGTTTTCAACATGTTGACATAGATTTTACGGCTGCAGCTAATGATTATTTTCCTTAAAGTGTCAGAATTTAATAGAATATATATTCAATTTGAATGAATTCTTTGTTATATGGCGCAAAGAAACAAGAAAATATTCACATTTAAGAGGCTGGAAAATTCAAAAACCTGTTTTAATTGTCAAAATAAACACACAAAAATCCATTATTTGCTCACGTTGATGAGTCTGAAGTTAAGTGGGTAAAATCTGGTTTTCCCTCGTTTATTCATTTCAGCACCTCAGCATCAAACAGAAGAAAGAACACAGACTCTCCCTTTAAGGTGAGTGGAGGGCGATAAACAGGGTTGTGGGTGTTGAGTTTATCTGCAGTGCTGTAAGAACAGTCAGTGGAGCGCTGTGTACAGCCGTCAGCACAAATACACCGTCACCATGCAGATCTGCTGCACATCTGCATTCACCGCTCACTCACTCACACACACACACACACACACACACACACACAGCAGGGCTAATCTCAACTACATAATCTAATCTCCAGTAAAACTCAGTCGTCAGCGTTTGGAAACGCACAGATGTGAGCGGATCCTCGTCGTCTTTGATTCTCTGAGGATAAAAGTTCAAATATTTCAATCTTCAGTAAAAACGAGAGTTTCTCTCCTCGGACACTGACTCAGCACTTTTCACAGCAGCAACAGCAGCAGCAACAGTAACAGCAGCAGCAGTAACAGCAGCAGCAGCAGTAACAACAGCAGCAGCAGTAACAGCAGCAGTAACAGCAGCAGCAGTAACAGCAACAGTAACAGCAGCAGCAGTAACAGCAGCAACAGTAACAGCGTAGCAGTAACAACAGCAACGAAGCAGCAGTAACAGCAGCAGTAACAGCAGCTTACAGCAGCAGTAACAGCAACAGTAACAGCAGCAGCGGCAGCAGTAACAGCAACGAGTAACAACAGCAGCAGCAGCAGTAACACCAGCAGCAGCAATTAACAGCAACAGTAACAGCAGCAGCCAGTAACAGCGGGAACAACAGTAACAGCAGCCAGTAACAAGCGGTAACAGCAGCAACAACAGCAGCAACAGTAACAACAGCAACAGCGGCAAGAGCAACAGTAACGGCAACGGCATTGTAGCAGCAGCAGCAGCAGTAACAGCAGCAGTAACAGCAGCAGCAGCAGCAGCAGTAGCAGCAGCAGCAGCTTCCACTTTCATCTTCACGTTTCCTGATGAATGAGTGAACTCTGTGACTGTGGCTCAGTATGAAAAAACCAATCAAACTTTATGTTGGAATAGATTTTCTAAAAATAACTCTGTCACCAGCAGGGAGCGCCGTAACACAGAGGGTTCTTTACTGTTCTGTTTTTACTAAAGTGATTCACAGCAGGTGTGTGTGTGTGTGTGTGTGTGTGTGTGTGTGTGTGTGTGAGAAAGTGCTGACTCATCGCTCTAGAATTAAATGTAAAAAACAAAATACTGCTGTCATGCACAAAAAAAAAGAGTAAAGAGAAAAGAAGTAAAAGAAAAGGAAATATTTGAACACATGAAACCTGTTTCTTCACAGGTATGAATGAACACATGAGGAGGTGAGGCTTTATAGTCGTTGTGACGCCTAATAAGACGGCCATTTTAAGTGCACGCGACTCATGTTACAACACTCACTTATTCATCACGAAAGAAACAGGAAAAAACAACGGTGATAGCCATGTTTCTCTGAGCATTTAGCAATGTTTCTCTAAGCGTTTAGCATTTAGCTATGTTTCTCTAAGCGTTTAGCATTTAGCTATGTTTCTCTGAGCGTTTAGCATTTAGCTATGTTTCTCTAAGCGTTTAGCTTTGTGTCACTGAGCATTTAGCGTTCAGCAATGTTTCACTGTTTGCTTAGCTTAGCAACATTTCACTGTGTTTAGCATTTAGCTACATTTCAATGCGCCTTTAGGATTTAGCAATGCTTCAATGAGCGTTTAGCTATGTTTAACAGTGAAAACACTTCCCTCACTTAAGTGCAGACTTAACACCTCAAGCTCAATCACTGGCAGCTACTGTAGCTTGTTGCTAACCTAACATTTACTAGCTTGTTTTGTTATTGCTGCCTTTAGCATTCTGTGCTGTTGGAAACAAGCAGCCTTGACTTGATCTCAGAAGGCGATGACATCATCACGTTATCACATGGTTCCGTCCTCACGTTTGTCTCCAGTCGTGTCCAAAAAGAGTGCGTCAGCGTGACGTCACATGACCAAGGGAAATCAACTCTTTATTTCTGTTTTTAGAAATACATTCATCTGATTTGACGGCGTCGTCTTTCATCTGAATTCGAATCCTCTGTGGACTGAAGTGACCGAGTCATGAATGTTTTATTGACAGTCGCACAGAGACTGACTGTCGTTCCTCCGGAAGCTTCCACAGGAAATAATGAGGCTGATTAAAGTGGATTAACCGCAGAGGAAGAGGAGGGAGGAGAACGCGTGTGACCTCAGCATGTTCCACGACGCTGACCTTCCTGTAACGAGCTCAAGTTCAACCTTTTCATTTCACTCCTTTTATATTCGCAGCCATAGATTCACAGTCACGGCGACCTGACCTCATCAGAGCTGAGCTGAGTCAAACTGAACCAGACTAGACCAGAGCTGAGAGAAGGGCGTGCAGTTGGATTTAATATAAATACATTAAAGAAGAGACAGGAAACAGAGGAGCGACACAGCGGTAATAATCTGTGTGTTTTTACCTGTTTGTCCCACAGCTGATTTTAGCTGCTGCCTCGTGTGGTCACTTTGTGTCACTGATTTAAATCTGAACAGAGGATTTCAAAAGCCAAATTGACAAAATAAGACATTTTGGAGGCAGCAGTGGATCAACAACTCCTGTGTGCTGTGACGTTAAAATCACTGCTTTTCTCACTGGGGTTTGGTGTGGGAGAGTGAGTGGTTTTACAAACGTCAGTTTCCTGTCTAACATTTATTATTTTTATTAGCGTCGTCTTTTGTTAAGTGGGTAGAAATCTGCTTCGCTCTGCTGGCGGCCATGTTTTCAGACCTTGAGGAAAAGAAAACTCTCAAGGACTCAAGACCAGCTTCATTTGTTCCACATCCGTCGTTCATTTCCTGCCTGTTCACGTTCACGTCTTCTCCCCAGACCTCAGACTCTTTCACTCCTCATTCTCTCCTTATCGCTCGTCCTCAGAAACCTCTCTGCAGCGTCAACATTCTCGTCTTTTCCCCGTCGCTGCATATTTGAAATTTTCTGCTCTATTTTCCCGTCTCTCATGTTAATAAAAAAAGAAGAGCTCCATCTTGAACTCGCGTCTCCTCATTATTCTCCTCCTCTCACTGTTTCATTGCGCCCTCGTCTTGTTTGCCCCTCGGCTGCAGAGGAAACTGGTCGTCACATCAGAACACCCCCACACCCCCCCGTCTTCTCCTGCTGCATTTTTTAAACTGCAGTGCTTGTTTACACTGATTGAATCAGAGCTGCATCGACACTGAGCGTCTGTCCTCCGTCAGTCACTCACTCACTTTGCCGCGTGGGTCGGACGTTGGCGAGAAACACAGTAAAGTGCGGAGCATGCCAAAAAGACTGGGGTTTGGTCTCGACTCAGTCCCTGATCTTGGTCTTGACTTGGTCCCAAAAAGTTCTGGCTTTGGTCTTGACTTGGTTCCTATGAGTCCTGGCTTTGGTCTTGACTTGGTTCCTAAAAGTCCTGGCTTTGGCTTTTACTTGGTCTGTAAAGTTTTCCCTAAAAACATTGGTTTGATCTTGACTTGGTCCCTAAAGGTTCTGGCTTTGGTCCTGTCTCAGAAAGTACCGGTCTTGATTCTTTCCCTAAAAGGCTGTATCTCGATGTTGACAGTCACCAAAATCCTTAGCTTTGGTCTTGACTTGATCCACAAAAGTCTTGGTCTGGACTCCATCTCAGACCATAAATGTCTTGGGTCATGCATGAGTCTTGATCTTGTCTTGATCTCCATCCACACTAAAACCTTTGGCCTTGGTCTTGACTCGGTCTCAGTCCCATTTAAGTCTTGGTCTATACAAACTGTGAAGCCTTTAAAAGTCTTGGTCTTGGGTACATTTTGGTCTTGTTAGTATGACTTGATGCCTAAAACTTGGTCTTGGTCTCAGTCCCTTAAAGACTTGATCTTGTCCTAAACCTTTTGGCCTTGGCCTTGATTTGGTGTCAGTCCCTTTTAATTCTTGGTCTTGGTCTTTACAAACTGTGAAGTCTTTTAAGTCTTGGTCTTGGGTACATGTTGGTCTTGTTGTTGTGATCTTCACTTGATCCCCAAAAGACTAGGTCTCGATCCCATGATCCCTAAAACTCTTGGCCTTTGACTTGGTCCCCTGATCATCCTTGAACCTGCCGTCGCACCTCGTGTTTATCAAGTTCATTCAAGTCAACAATGAAACCACTTCCACTGAGGAGGAGGAGGAGGAGGAGGAAACACGAGGCTTAACAGTGAATCAATGGAGAGGATTTACGACACTCGCAGCAGCTGCTGAAGACTTTGACGAACTCTGGGCCCGGAGAGAATTAACAACCTGCGACTTCCTGCCAAGATCCCGTCACATCTAAACCCAGGACAGATTACACAGCTCAGCAGCAGCAGAGGAGCAAACACTCACCACTCCCAGGAATCAATTTACCTCCATATTTTTTATTTAAAAAAACAAACAAACAAAAAAACACCTTCCCGGAAAACTCTTAAAATAACGAGTAGGATTCAGCGAAATTGTCGCGTAGACGTTAAATTTAAAGCAGAAGGACTTAAGTATTTACTGTAGAGCAGCAGGAAAACGTGGCATAAGCAGAAAATCTCATTGTCTTCAGCGACTCAGCAATAAAACTCAAACTCTAATGAGAGAAAACGCTGTGAGGAGAAGTTCAGAGCCAAGATTTCTATTGTACGTGGGTGTCTCTCTCTCTCTCTCTCTCTCTCTCTCTCCCCATCTTCCACTTGTCATGAGCAGCTGCCGCTGCAGTGACCATTAGGTTCCTCCTCAGTCTCAATAACTCAAACACACAGCAGCCAGAAATAAAAAAGAAAGGGAGGGAGGGAGGGAGCGAGGGCGACCTTTCGTAAAAACGACCTCCGGACATGAGACGTCTAATTCAATGACTCGTCGTTAAAATCATGTTTGATTCACACGCTCGGAATAAATGTAATAAACTGTCCAGCAAGTCATTTTTTAATCGCAGTCTTTAAAGTGGAAAAACATGAGTCATATTTTTATCTATCGCACGTTACATGCTACGTGGTTTTGGCTAAAGTGTGAGAAATGGTTGTACAAACCTGTTCTTTATGTCGTAGGAAAAGTTATCATTGAGGTAGCATTAATGCTAATGTTAGCATTTGTGCTGTGTTATTGCTGTGTTTACGTTGCATTTAGTCAAGAGCTGTTTCTGCTAGCATAAATGTTTGTACGTTTGTGCTAATGTATTTGTGTTAGCATTAGGTCACATGAGTTTTCAGTGTCAACATTAGCATGTAGTCAGTTTCAATGTTTCTAGCATCAAAGTTTTGCTTACATTATATAGGTTGTTTAGCATTACTTGTTAGCATTAGTATTAGTAATAATGTAATTCAGCGTTAGCATTGGGTTTGTGTTAGTGTTGGTTCATTTAGCTACGGTGTACTTTTTTTTTAGCATTAAAGCTAGTGTTAGCGTGAGGGTTGAGAGTTTTCGTCCTAACATTACAGGTGGCTTAGCATTGTTCAGCATTAGCATATAATATTGTTAGCATTAAAGTTTAAAATGTAACATTATTATTAGCTGTATTCTTAGCCTGTGTTATCCTCTGTTAGCATTATTAGTGAGCGAGTTAACATTTGTTTTAGTGCTAGAGTTGTGTTGGCTCTAAATGTGTGGGTGTTAGTTTGTGTTATGCTAGCATGTACTTAGCATTAGAATTAATGTTAGCACTAGTATCATGTTTACATTAGCTGTAGCACTACAGCTGTATTAGCACTTTTTTTCATTATATTAATTATATTATCTTTAATAACTTATATTAACAAGCATTTTCCAGCTGCTTGATAGCGCCACCTTTTGTCCATACTTAAAGTTAAGAAATAATCAGCTCATTCAAGAGGAAACATCTTAAAAACAGAGGAAGGAGGCGTTAAAAAAAAAAAAAGGAGGTGATGGATGGAGAGAGGAGACGTAAAGGAGGAGGTGGATCTTTCATGGCTGACCTCGATCATGTTCAGGAGCGATAACCTGAGAAGACAAACCCGCGGCTCTGCTCGCGCTGCGTTCGAGGACCTCGCTGCTAAGGCTTTGATGAAAAAGGGGCAAAGGCAGAATCTTAATTAGAATCTTAATTAGTCTCCAAACAACCTCGACACTGAAATGTTGACCCGCGGAGTCCGAACGTGTCTCTGAACGTGGCTTTGATGCCGGAGGGAGCAGGATATGGAATGCGGCCGGGCAGAGATTCTCCCTCCGTCTGATGGGAGGTTTGGAAAACGAGCTGAACGCGTGAAACTGTTCACGTTCTCTCCCACAACAAACCTGGACACAGGAGCTGCTGGTCCACTGCTGCCTCGTGTGGTCACTTTGTGTCACTGAGCTAAATCTGAACCAATGCTGAAGTGACAAAATAAGACATTTAAACTTAGTGATGGAGGCAGCGGATTTTGGTGTGGGAGAGTGAGTGCTTTACAAATGCCAGTTTCAGTTTGTGAGATAAAGTGAGTGTTATCTCACAGTGAGATAAAGACGTGATAAAACGTCGTAGACTTAAACTGACGTAGATTTTTATCACATGACTTTTTGCTTAATTGGCTTAAATCAGTTTTTTCCCTCGTTAGGGAAAAACTTTCTTTAACCTGGTTTTTCCTGCACACTTAAATCACAAAGAAGAAGAAGGAGAGGAAGAGGAGGAAGAAGAGAGAAACTGTGGATGATAAAAAAGTGTTGGCAGACATAACTTTGTTGTGTAACGCTCTAAATATAGAAGCAGAAGGAATTCGATGTTCACAGAGACGAGACCAGTGAAAATATCTCAACCTCAACTCTACCTCATTAAATCCTGAGGGATTTTTACTGATCTAATCCCTGCGCTCCTCTTTCTCCCTCTAATCCCACTTTTCTTTCATTGTGAATTTAAAATTTTCTCCCTCTTTTATTGCTCTTTTTTTCAACCCGTCATATCTTCACTCATTCATCCTTCACATCACCTCTCTCTCGCTCCCTTCCTTCCTGTCCTCCATCCTGCCATCTGTTATCCATCTGTCATCCATCACCCTCTCGTTCTTCTTCTTCACCTTCTCGTCCCTCATGTGTCTGTCATCCTCTCGTCTCTCGCTCTGCTGTCACGCTGATTAAATTAGCCAGATTTTGAGCAGAGGTCGCAGATGTCGCTACATTTTATCAATAATAATAATAATAATAATAATAATAATAAACGTCTCAGAGACGAGTCCTCGCTCTGTGGTAGAAGATCACGTTTGAAGAGTGGAGAACACAGAGATCTTCTCTGTGAAGGTCAGGAACATTGTGAACATTTTAAAGTTGAAATGAAATCTCCACGTTGAAGAACGTTGAACCAAGTCGTAGAAAATACTTTCTTATTTTTTTTCTAAACTTTTGGATAAAAGTAAAAATTCTGAATTCTGTAATAAATAATGTCGTCTTTGAGCTGAACACTCACCAGCGTTTGAACCACGTCTCTGCGTTAATGTGTGTGGAATTGATCAGGTTTTAAAATAAGTTTTCCACTCATTTTAATGGGGAAAAATCCACAAAACAACGTAGAATATTTTGGAAATTATGAAACATTTCATTTGGAAAAAGTATTAAAAGTATGTGGAACTAGTAAAACACTGAATATTTACGTTTTTGAAGTTTTCGACTCATTTTATTGGTTGAATATTTCAGAAATCAAAAAATATTTCAAAATAGTAAATGGACAAAATGGAGTTGAACATTTTTGACTTTGAATAAAGTTTTTACGTTAAAGTGCGTGGAGTGAGTGAGACACTGAATATTTGAGTTTTAAATTAGTTTTTTTTTTTAAACGTACAAAATAACGTTGAATATTTAGTAAATGATGAAATAATATAATATACTGTATATATTCTGGTGACGTCATGTCTATAACCTTATTGCGGAGATTATTTGTATATATGCTACATTTTTACCTGAGTTAACAAACAAATAAAGACGAAGAAGAAGAAGAAGGAGACAAAATGGCCGCCGCCGAGATTTCACTCAAACAACGACAACAACGATCGAAGACCAACGACGTCCTCCACTCCTCCTTCCCTTGTGCCCTGCTTCCTTCCCTGCGTCCTTTCCTATAATTTAGTCACTGGTAATTATACAATGAACTATAATTGAATTTGTTGTGCTACATCAGTCTTCTTAATTGGTCTGTGTGTGTGTGTGTGTAATCAGTGATGGAGTGTGTGCACTGACGTGGATCACTGGACGTGACATTAAACACACACACACACACACAGGGAATGATCCTCAGTGGTGATAAATGGGGTTATTATCACATCACCTCTGAGTGGAGTGTAAAGAAGTGAGGAAACAGTAACACCTTAGGATTCTTAACACACTCACTGTGTGTGTGTGTGTGCGTGTGTGTGTGTGTGTGCGTGTGTGTGTGTGTGTGAGAAAGCGACAGAGAGAGAAAAGGAAACAGAAGGAAAACAAAGCCTCTGTGTACAAGTGTTTGCTTCTGTTTCCCTGATATGAACACACACACACACACACACACACACACACACACACACACACACACACACACACACACACACACACACACACACGCACACACACACACACACACACACACACACCACACACACACGTCTCTCCTGTGATGCTTCGTCATGACAGGAGGAGGCAGAGCGATCGCCATGGAAACAATACGAGGACAGAAACAGCGAGTGTGTGTGTGTGTGTGTCTTTAACTCAGCAGCTACACGAGAGTGTTTGTTTTTGGAGCCTCTGAGCAAGGCACCTGCTCTCATCTATGTCAGTGAATCCAGTGGTAGAACGCTACATTTCTCCCGCGTGCGACAAAATTACCATCACAACAAAGTGAGTGAGAAAGAGGAGGAAGACGATCACACGTCCCGCTTCAGCGTCCACAGACTCTCGTCCCGTTACAATCAATAGAAGGACAACCCTGCTGCGTCATTATTATATTATATGAATCATGTTTGTTTGTCTGAGGCTCATCTCCACGTCTTTATCGCACTGTGAGACAGACTTTTCCAACAGGAAAGTGAAGCTTGTAAAGCACTCACTCTCCCACACCAAAGCCCATAGAGAAAATCAGTGATTTTAGCTCACGGTGTTTGGTGCGGGAGAGTGAGTGACTTTACAAACTTCACACCTCACATTGTTTATATGACTGTATATTAATAATGTTTACACACCAGTGCGAGGTCGACATGTCGCACACACACAAACACACACACACAGGACACTAATTAGAGTCTTCTGTACATAACCTGTGTGTGTGTGTGTGTGTGTGTGTGTGGCTAATTAGTCACAAAGACAGCAGGCAGACGTCAGACAGTTTCCTTTGATCTGACACACACACACACACACACACACACACACACACACACACACACACAGTATTAAAGCGTCCACATTGAGTTATTGTGCGTGTGTGTGCGTGTGTGTGCGTGAGACCTTAAGAGTCAAAGAAAGTGAATGAGACAGAGGAACGCGACGTCACAACCTTTATTTTAGCGGTTAAAGTGTAACTAAACGCCGTCTTCTGACTCCGCCCACTGTCTTATTTTGAAAATATGCTGGGGGCGTGGCCTGCTAACAAAGTTCCCTCCGAGCGATAAAGAGAAAAACGACGTGGGGTTGTTACTGTTTTTAAAAAAGGGGGCGGGGTCTGGAACAACAAAGTCTTGCCGTGATTGGAAAAAAAATGTGACATGTTTGACCAGAGAGGGCGCTAGACTTATGACAACATGAATCATTTACATAAACACCTGAAATAAAGTGGTTTAAAAGCTTAGCTCCACTTTAATGAAGTGGGTTTTTTGTTTTTATTAAATTAAATAAATTAAATTGAACTTCCTCTCTTCTTTTTTTCCCTCCTCCCTTTTAAAATGAAAACATATTTCCTCTCCGTCCATTAAGTCTGGCAGAAAAAATCTAATTACGATTGAAAAAAAAAAGAAAAAAAGCCACAGAGCGAAGACGGCGGGACGGAAGAGAGCGACGTCCTTTGACCGCGTACATGACTCCATGAACATGAACAAATGAAATCAATAAAAAGACATTTTTAAAGCTTAAATCTAAAATAGATGAGGTTTGGAGACAGACCGAGCAGAGACGTCCAGGACAATGAGAGTGAATGTGTCTGCGCTCGTCTTTGCCTCACAGAGTCTAAATATTCATGGGTGAAGAAGAAGAAGAAGAAAAGAGCGAGATACATGTGTGAGTGACAGCAGACGAGGAGACGATGACTCATTTAACCGTTTACTCGTCAAAGACGAGAGACGGGAAGACGGAGGAAGACACTTCCATTCTAGAATCAGGGAAATTGTAAAAGAAAATAGTCAAAATGTCAAGAATAAACATTGAAGAAGCTCCAAAAGCTCTTCTCCTAAACTCTCATCACACCGGCAGCCATTTTGGGACTAAATGTTGTGTTTTGCGCCATCATTTTTCCATTTTATCCAAAGCGACTTACGATGGAAGTGAGTACAAACAGCCAGGGGTGGAATTGAACTTGCGACCATTGCGACTATGATGTCTTTCGCAAACAGGGTAGCGGTCTGAACCACTGAGCCACTCCACAATTTGCATTGCTTGGTGTGATTGACACAAAATTAGTAATTAAGTTTGAACATCAGTTTATATTACAGTATATATATTACAGTATATATAACATCAGTTTAAGTCTATGACATCTTAAGAACATGTTCCACGTCTTTATCTCACTGTTAGACTGACTTTTCCAACAGGAAACTCACGTTTGTAAAAACACTCACTCTCCCACACCAAACCCCATAGAGAAAACCAGTGATTTTAACATCACAGCACACAGAAAGTTGTTGATCCACTGCTGCCTCCATCACTAAGTTCAAATGTCTTATTTGTGTGAATTCGGCATAAGAAATCCTTTGTTCAGATTTTCCTCAGTGACACAAAGTGACCACACGAGGCAGCAGTAGACCAGCAGCTCCTGTGTCCCTGTGCGCTTAAATTGCTGATTTTCTCTATGGGGTTTGGTGTGGGAGAGTGAGTGGTTTACAGACGTGCGTTTCCTGTTGGAAAAGTAGGTCTGACATCTTGTGATGGAGAAACTGAAGAGGAGCAGAAGTCTCGCTCTCTGTCAGATCACTTTATAAATAAAGGTTATTACATATTTGACAAATACACAACACTGTCCTTCCTGACACACACACACACACACCTGGAAAACCAAAACACTGCTGATGTCAACAGAGAGAGAGAGAGTCATGAGCCGCTAACTACCCTGGTTGTCATGGTTACCAACATGAAGAGTCATACAGCGCAGCGCCATCTGGAGACAGTGTGTCAGAGTTCTCACACACACACACTGTAGAGAGACTCTGTGTGTGTGTGTGTGTGTGTGTGTTAATATTCAAACACGCCGTAAGAATGACAAACTCTCTCTCTCTGGTCATGTGATCCAATCAGAGCTAATGTGTTGCCGTAACGACCTCAGAGCGTCGTCAATCAGTCAGACAGAAACACTAAAGACGCTGTGGATGATCCTTCCCCGAGGGGGGCGGAGACACACACGCACGCACGCACACACACGCGCACACACAAATTCCTTAGCATCTCCATTTCCTCGTCTTGTGCTCCATCACTGTACTCTGCAGCACATCAATATGTGTGTGTGTGTGTCTGTATAGATTTCAGATGTTGCGTTCAGGGTCTCGTCCTCGTCGTCTTTAACAACCAGAGTCAGAATCAAAGCAGAGCCACGTTAGCAGCTAGCAGTTAGCTATTAGCAGTTAGCGATGTTAACTGCGTCTGTGATCTATGATTATTTTGGTCACGTCAGAAACAGAAGCAGGAACAAATATCTGCGTCGTCATGTTCATATAAAGTGTGGACTCCACATGTTAAAGCCCAGTCGCCCCCTGGTGGCTGTTCCGTATATTTGCCACTCCCACATCTGTGTCCTCTGGAGGAACCAGAAGATTACGTCTGTTCTTCTTTTTTTTCTGAGAGTGAGGCCAGACTGGAAAATCAAGATATTTAAATCACACACGGCTGTGAAATCATTTCATTTTTCAGAAATCTCGTCTCAGACTCGAGCGACACGGTTGCACATTAACATGGCAGCTGCAGGGCGTGCACGTGTGCGTGTGTGTGTGTGCGTGTGTGTGCGTGTGTGTGTGTGTGGTGCAGCAGATGAATCCCGGGCTGGTGACAGATCATATTTATTCAGGCCTCAGGGGGAACATTTAAAGGAGAACAAAAGGTCAGGCAATCTCTTTTTATCCTCTCACAGAAAGGAAAGAGTCGCGCGCGACGCCATCAGCTGATTAAATCAGGAACGAACGTAAACGAGCCACGAGCTCCAAGAAAATCAAGAATCAAGAAAACAAACAAACAAACAAACAAACCAACGTAACAACAGTCTGCGGAGTTAGCTCTGCAGTCAAACACATAAATAACATGATATTAAAAATGTGATTATATGTTTTGTGTGAACAGGTCTCTGATTTTGAAATAAAATGAAGCGTGTGTGTGTGTGTGTGTGTGTGTGCAGGCTGTGATTGCACTGTATTGATATTTCAGCTTGTTCACCATTGCTGCTCCATCTCCAGACCATAAACATGTCTGTGCTGGTTTTTACTGCTTTGTCAGTCCATACATTGATCCACACACACACACACACACACAAACACACACACACACACAATGTTTCTGTGTTGCTTTGTGTGTGTTGTTACTTTTCTACACTTTATTTACATATTTATATTTTCTGTTTACATGTATTTTTATCTACGTTTAAGTTAGTTTAAAAGTCAGTCGCTAAAACAGAAAGCTACAGCGTCTGTCTGCTAAAAATCTAGCTAAAAAAAACCCCCACTGCTACATCATCTATCAGTGTGTGAAGAGGTTAGCGAAACTTTGCTAAAAACAATAACATTGCTACAGCATACAGCATCTTTTTATCTACAAGTTAGCTAAAAATGTAGCTAAAAATAGCATCCATCCATCCATCAGTCTGTGTAGAGGCTAGCAAAACTTAGCTCAAATCTAGCCAAGAAAATCTATCTAGAAGTTAGCATAAAATTAGCTACATTTTAGCTAAACGATCAATACGGCATCTTTTTAACTAGAAGCTAGTTAAATATGCTAAAAAGTTAACATGAAGTTAGCTCACAATTAGCTTTTGTATCTAAATCTTATATTTGATGTCATTTAAATCTCAGCCTCTATTTATTTATCAACATTATTACATGATTTTACTGTTTTCTCATTTGTTTATATATTGATTGATTGATTAAATATTGATTATTTCAATAATAGTGTGTGTAAATTGCAGAAATTGTTCTGGATTTAATTACCATTAAAAACAACTTAACCCAAGCGTAAAATGACTCATTTAACATTAAAATGACGTTTATTTTCTTTTATCAGCCGAGACACTTCATTCGTTCATTCATTCACTGAAAGTACGTGGCTTTTTAAATCATCGCGCGTTTTATCACCTGAAATATTTAAAGCTTTCACGTTCATTTTTGATTCCAAACAAATGAGGGAACAGTAACTCATGCAAGGCCGAGCGGCGTAAACCTACGAATGCAGTTCTTATTACATTTCATTCCACGCTCGTAACTCAAGAAGACTGATGATGATGATGAAGCTACGGCTCATTAAAGCTGGCGTACGCGACATTCATTTATTTATGGCTATTGATCAATAATTCTATAATAATCTTTCATTATGATTTAAATACTTTTACTGAGTCTTTAACCAATAAGAGGTGAGTTCAGACTATTTCATCACTGTTAACAACTGCTGACAAAACTTACTTAAATACATCTGAATAAAGGATTTCAAATGCCGAATTGACAAAAATAAGACATTTGAAGTTAGTGATGGAGGCAGCAGTGGATCAACAACTCCTGTGTGCTGTGATGTTAAAATCACTGATTTTCTCTATGGGCTTTGGTGTGGGAGAGTGAGTGGTTTTACAAACTTCAGTTTCTCACAGTGAGATAAAGACGTGAAACATGTTCTTAATATAGTGTAGACTGAATCTCACCATCAGGGGGCGCGAGTGACTTGAGGACATTTAATTCATCGCTGCGTGTTACGCTCACATTCATATTTTACACAAACACACACTCGATATTCATTATTTCATGACTCCTCACACACACACACACACACACACAGAGGCAAAAAGGTGACTTTAGCTGTCGCTCATGTTTATTAGGGACGTCTGTCAGGAGGCGGAGCTTATATCCACACTGCTGCTGATGTTTTTAAAGAGAGGGGGTAAATGTGAAGCGACGGACGCTGTGGATCAGCGGTGAGTGTGGAACAGCAGGCGTCCTGACAGGACAGCAGGACAGCAGGACAGCAGGACAGCGCGTTAGCGCCGCCACCACTGCTGCTTTTCATCCGAGTCATTGATGCGACAGACGCGTTCACACGTTCACAGGAACTCAACAGGAACGTCAAAGACGAGACAGACCTGAGAAGACGTCTTATTAATCACCGTCTTCTAATTAAAGATGCGCTACGTAACATTTCTGCACTGAAATACACAACATCAATGAGACTTACACAAGCTGCAACTTCAACTTCAAACGCTCTTCACATGCATAGAAATGTGTTTTATTTTAGTCGCCGTTCGATGACATCATCTTTACCGCCGTATTGTGTGTATTTATTTATTAATTGTTCGCATTTTCTCGTTCTGCAACATGATCAAACTAGGTCGTCATTCTCGTTATTAGTTTTCAGTTCAGAGACACGGAGTTAAATAAATGACATAAATAAAAATGTAATTTAATCTAAAAAATGTGTCTCTGATGTCAAACATTGAATTTATTTAATTCAAAATGTAATAAAGTAAATTTACACTTAATTTACTCTGTGACAAAAATTGTACACCGTCCCGTAGCTAGCATACATAACTGTTTTGGAGTTGTTATTTTTATGTAGATATGCTGACGAAACAGTATGGACGAGGACAATCTCATTGCGATTTTTTCTGGTGGCTAGAGCAATTGCGATTTAATGTGCGAAAAAACTCGGTTTAAAAACAGCATTAAAACATTGCGACAAGGATTAAAATGTTACGACATGAAAATAAATGAGACAAATTGAACTGCAGCATTTCCGTAAAAAAATGCGAGTTTTGCGATGAATCGTCGTTAAAAGCTCTGGAGGAGCTTAGTTTTTTTTCTTAATGACTTTATCGCGACGAGTCTGCGAACGATCAGTAACGTCAGCGATTCGTTTCTGCTGATGCTCGTTGGTATATTTAACGTTAAGAAATACATTTCAGAATAAAAGACTGCTCTCCTCTTCATCGCTGCTCCTCCTCCTCTCCTTCCTCTCAGGAGTTCATTGATTATTTTAAATTCAGTTTGAGTTTGTTTGTTTTTTATACCGCCGTGTTCCTGAATCCTATTACCGCTGCTCCCACAACAGCCGCTCGCTCCTCGGGGATCAATAAAGTTTCATTCAATCTAATCAAAGTTGAGATGCTGTTGTGGCCTTTGTCAGCGAGCGGCGGCCGCTTTAACGACTCGACAGATGTCGGAGCGGACAGGGATTCAGACGAGGACTCGGATCCACATCAGTGTTAACGCAAAATAATAAAGAAGTAACTAAAATGTCCTTGATTTTTGTTAAGTTTCCAGCCGTTTGGACATCGTTTCGGAAAAAGTTAGCGGTTCGCAAAGAGGTGGTTGTGCTCCCCCTGGTGGAGTATGGAGTTATGACAAAACACAAAAGAGGGACGAGAATTTGGATTGGACATGTCACAGAATCACTGTTTTAAATCTAAGCTTTGACTTCATTCCTGTTCGTTCTCGTCGCCGTCTTCTCACGCACTCTTATTGTGAAATACGACTCTCTTCCTGTCTGGGCTGACTTCATCTGTGCACTTTCATACATATCGTGACACTTATTTGCTGTTTCTCTCGCACTAACGGAGCTGTAATATCGATTAACACCGCACTCAGCCCTCTGCCACAGTTTCAGGTGAACGGTTGAATTATTCCGTATTTGGCCTCGACACAGAAACCTCCGACTGGATGTTTGCGACAGAAAACACTCACATGTGCTGCTGCTCTTCTTTCAGCTCCGCTCGCTGTGAATGAGCGGGGTCTCGTTCAAGGACACTCTGTGTGTGGCTTTCACAAAAAGAACTCGAGTGATTTCCTCAGACACACAAACGTGCGGTTGGTTTCAGGTGAAGTTAACAAGGTTTTTTTTTTTTTTTTCTGGGTTGCATTAAAACCAGGAACGTGTTCAGATCTGGTATCAACCTCTGTTTGTCTTATAACGGCACCTCCTGTTGCTGAGAACCAGCTTTGAACATGGAGGCTGCCAATTTGTAAAGTCTGTAAAGCACTCACTCTCCCACACCAAAGCCCATAGAGAAAATCAATGATTTTAACATCACAGCACACAGGAGTTGTTGATCCACTGCTGCCTCCATCACTAAGTTCAAATGTCTTATTTTATGAGTTCGGCATTTGAAATACTTTGTTCAGATTTTCCTCAGTGACACAAAGTGACCACACGAGGCAGCAGTAGACCAGCAGCTCCTGTGTCCCTGTGACCTAAAATCACTGATTTTCTCTATAGGGTTTGGTGTGGGAGCTGAAAAACAGATTTTAGCCACTTAAATCAACATCAGCTTAAGTGTTAAAAGATATTTTAAGAACAGACTTAAGTTTGTACAACCGCTTACTCTCCCACACCAACACACCATAGAGAAAACGAGTGATTTTAGCTTCTGGTCTGCTGCTGCCTCGTGTGGTCACTTTGTGCCACTGAGGTGAATCAAAACAATGGATTACGAGTGCCGAATTAACTAAAATAAGACATTTGAAGAGCGAGAGAAACATCACCACATTCAGGTGATTAAGATTGTGTAAAAAAAACAAGTGTAAACAACAATGAGTCCAGTGTAAACAACAATGAGTCCAGCCCCACCTCTGAACACACATCACACACACACACACACACACTCAGTGTTAATTTTTAATCCTATTTGCAGCTGTGGTCGTCAGGAGCAGCAGAGAGAGAGAGATTTACAGCGAGAGATGGGAAATGATGTACACACACACACACACACACACACACACACACACACACACACACACACACACACACGTCTTCAGAATTGTCCATGTATTATTCAAGCGTCCACTCGTTCAGCAGCAGAGACAGTCAGAAAACACCCACGGTCCTTAAACGCCTCGTTTGTATCCCGATGGTTCGTCGTTCCGGTTCCAGTCGTAGTCAGAATTTAGCAGGAATTTCAGCGAGGCCCGAACGGGACGTTTGAACGTGGAAAGCTGGATTTCCAAACTTGGAAAAGTGGCAGCGACCTCACAAACCCCGACAGTAAATCAGTGGCACACACAGAAGTGTTTAATGTTGATCTGTCAAACATGTTTCTGCAAATTTACACAGAGAAGAAGAACGAGGAGGCGGAGGAGGAGGAGGAGACGACAAAGAGGAAGAAAAGAGAGGAGGATTCTGAGAGGACGATGTGATCCACAGGGACAAAAATTAAAACCAGGTTAAATATGGACTCAGAGAGCGAGAGAGAGAGTGACCTGCGTGACCTGTATTTAACCCACTGATCCACCGGGGGAGCTGTTCACGTGTTTATGCTGCCGTTTGTCGCAGAATAAACAAACTAACTCAAGATTAAACACTTTATTAACTCAGCGGTGTCTGCCTTCACCGTTCCATTTCAATGGAATCTTTCGTAAATTTTTCTTTGCCACCGTTTCTCAAAAACTCCGGATAAGTCCGGGCTCAGTCGAACCCGACAAAGGTCAGCGACGTTCATTCAGAACTGTGACGCGTTCTCATGGGATTTGGGAGAAAAAGATGACGACAAAGACGAATCTGGTTTGGACGGAATGAAAAACTAAAATGACGATGGATAATGTAAAAGATATGAACACATGAACACATGAACGCGGCGAGAGAAAATAGTCCCAGAGAAAAAGAGCTGCCTCACGTCACTGCCGCATTTTAATGATGTCACCGGACTCACTGATTGATCTGACTATTAGCAGGAGTGTGTGTGTGTGTGTGTGTGTGTGTGTGTGTGTGTGTGTGCGCGTGTCTGAGGCGGCGAGTGGAGAGAGAGAGAGCAGTTCTACTGCAGCCTCTAACTACTGTATACATCACTGTTAATCAAGATTATACTGAGAAAATGAAAGAGTGTGTGTGTGAGAGAGAGAGAGAGAGAGAGCGAGAGAGAGAGAGAGAGAGAGAGAGAGAGAGAGAGCCTGCAATCATTTGCTTTTCAATTGCCTCCTAAGAGGAGCGCAGAGGAAGGAAATAAGGAGAAGCAGGAGAGACGAAGGGAAGGTAAATTGAAGTGTAAAGGAGAACATGACAGGAGAGGAAACAAGGGAAGAAGGAGAGACGAGTAGAGGAGGAGGAAACACAAGGAAATGATGAGGAGAGGAAGGAAATTAAGGGAAGGAGAAAAAAGAGGGAGGAACTAGAGGAAGGAAAGGCCGAGAGGAAAATGCAAAGAAAGAAAAGTGAGGTAAGGAACGATGAAGAGACAAGAAAATGAAAGGAAACTGGAGGACATGACTAAGAGAGATAAAATAAGGAGGAAAGAGAGAGGAGGTGAGGTAAGGAAACGAGGGGGGAGGAGGAGGAGAAACAGGAAAATCGAGCAAACGGAAGATGAGAGATGATGAGAGGGAACAAGAGTGAAGTTGATGAAAAACGTCAAGAATCAACGTCACAGGACGAAGAGCGAGGAGGAGGAGGAGGAAGGAGATGGAGGAGAGGAGGAGAAGAGGGATGAAGAGTCTGTGTTTCACTCTGCTGCACAAAACAATCACAGGACGAGCAACTCGTTCTCCATCTATCTGAAAAGAGTGGAGGAGAGAGAGAGAGAGAGAGAGAGAGAGAGAGAGAGAGAGGCCTGTGACTGTCGCCCACTCAGGTCAGAGCTGAACAACAAAAAAAGAAGAAAAAAGGATTTAAAATTTTCTCCGTGAGGCTTTTTTTTCCCGAAAAATACGTGCTCACTTTATTAGGAACACTGGAACATCATCATCATGTCAGAGTTAAAACACATAGTACTTCCCCAAATTAGAGTGAAAACACATCATACGTCCTAAAATTAGAGTTCAAACACAACGTACATCCTCAAATTAGAGTTCAAACACAACGCACATCCTCAAATTAGAGTTCAAACACAACATACATCCTCAAATTAGAGTTAAAACACATCGTACTTCCTCAAATTAGAGTTCAAACACAACGTACATCCTCAAATTAGAGTTCAAACACATTTCTCTTCCACAAATTAGAGTTAAAACACATCGTACTTCCTCAAATTAGAGTTACCTCCTCAAATTAGAGTTAAAACACATCGTACTTCCTCAAATTAGAGTTCAAACACATCGTACTTCCTCAAATTAGAGTTCAAACACATCATACGTCATCAAATTAGAATTCAAACACACCGTACGTCCTCAACTGAGAGTTAAAACACATCGTACGTCCTCAAATCGGAGTTAAATAAAGTCGTACATCATCTTTTCAGGGTTAAAACGCATGATAAGAGGATGTATGTGGATGTACGATGTGTTTTCACTCTAATACGAGGACGTACGGAGTTAAAACACATGGTACGTCAGATTGAGGCTCCAGCACATTCACACTCACTGCGTTTCAGTGACATAAACCAAATGTAAATGTTTGTTTACATGATGAATCCACAGCAGATGTTCACCAGATGGAGCGAGTCGCTCTGAGGGGACAATGATGAACGACCTATTTTATCATATAAAGATATGAAGATCACGTACACACACACACACACACACGCACACACACACACACGCAGGGCTCCAGGTGCTTCCATGTTTGGTGGAGCAGAGAAGCAGCGACCTCTGAACAACCATGAAGCTCCTGAACGCCAAAGTGAAGTTTGTAAACCACTCACTCTCCCACACCAAACCCCATAGAGGAAATCAGTGATTTTACCGTCACAGCACACAGGAGTTGTTGATCCACTGCTGCCTCCATCACTAAGTTCACATGTCTTATTTGTATGAAATCGGCATTTGAAATTTTTCATTCCGACTTATTTCAGTGACACAATGTGACCACATGAGGCAGCAGCAGCTCCTGTGTCCCCGCAAGCTAAAATCACCGATTTTCTCTATGCTGTGTGGGGAGAGTTCTAAACTCCGATTTTCAGTAGGAAAAGTCTGTCTCACAGTGAGATAAAGACGTGAACATGTGACGTAGATATCGCAGAATTAAACTATCATGGATTATTTTTAGACTCTAAAATCTGTTTTAGTTTGTGTTACTGATGGAAGCAGGTTTTTTCAAATCAAGAGGATGTTTTCAATCCTGTGTGTGTGTGTGTGTGTGTGTTGCAGCTCCAGATTAAATGGGAAACTCGGCAGGTTTTAATATGCAGGGAAAACCCACTGGGCCACGGAGAAGACACACACACACACACACACACACACGCACACACACACACACACACACACACACACACACACACACATTCTGCAGTTCCGTCCATCTCGCTTTTCAGCACACAACCTTCATCTCATGCAAACACACACACACACACACACACACACACACACACACACAAGCAACAGCACCGTCAGAACCACAGTCTCCAGAGTCACAAATCAGACTGTGGAATTGTGGGTAAACACGGGCCGTGTGTATATATGTGTGTGTGTAATTCAGTCAGTTATCTATTATAATAACACACACACACTCACACAGTGTTGTGCAGCTGTTCTTGTTAGGACAGAGGAAACCACATCACTAACCTTCACCATAACCAGTTAACAATGAGTAACCGTAAACTAACACACCAGGCCATCCTAACTTTAACCTCAGAGCCTCACAAATGATGTACTGCCTACAACACACACACACACACACATAAACCACACACACAAACACACACACACACTGAGGTGAAGCACACACACACACACACACACACACACACACACAGATAAACCACACACACACACTGAGGTGAAGCACACACACACACACACACTGAGGTGAAGCACACACACACACACACACACACACACACAGATAAACCACACACACAAACACACACACTGAGGTGAAGCACAGACACACACACACACACACACACACACAGATAAACACACACACACACACACACACACACACAGAATAATGACATATTCTCATTAACCACCAGTCTGCGGAGTTATGACGTCACAACATTAATTAATCAATTAACGTCAGCGCACAGGTGGGAAGTGAGTCCGTGTCCCGGGTTTAATGCGGGTTTGACAGCAACAGAAGCATGAAGAAGAAGAGGATGATGAAGAGGAGCAGAGTGTGTGTGTGTTACTTACCTTTAACTGATTCTCCGTCTCTGTGTTAAGTAAAAATAAAGAATTCAAATTCAATAATCAGCGCAGATCCTTCAGATGATCGGATTATATAGTCCTTTCTCCCGCGAGTCTCGCGCGCACCTCACGTGCGGCGGCTTCTCTGTCTTTTTTTCCTCTGCGTGTATGTCTCCGTCTGTCTGTCGGTCTGTCTCTCTCCTTTCTCTCGCGGGATTTTCTTCCTCCCTCTCTCCCTCTTCTTCTTCTTCTTCTCTCTCTCCACCTCACGCCCTGTTCTTCAGCTCGTCCTCCTCTTCCTCGCGCCACCTGCACGGGGACGCAGCGGCTCGCGGCGGCGCTTCAGCTCGCGGTGCTGCGGACGCGGCTCCTCCGCGCGGCGCATCTTGGTGTGCGCACCGCTGCTGCGGAAAGAGAGGAGAAGATGAATGAGGAGGAGGAGGAGGAGGTGCGTGTGTGTGTGTGTGTGTGTGTGTAGCTACAGGTGATGATGAACACACACTGTTCACGTGAAACAAACAGGTAAATAACAACAAGTTGCAGGAAACATCTGAGCTTGATGTGGATTCTTCTGGATCCTGGAGACACTGCAGACACACACACACACACACTGCATTGACTTCCAACAAAACCATAACCAGGTAATGACTAACACTAACCTTAACCATAACTACAGTTCAAATCTTAGTCCCGTTCTGTGTCATTAGGACCAGATTTCGGTCTCCATGGGGACTACCGGTCCTGACAAGGTCAGTGTTTATGACAGAAAGAAAGTCCCCAATGTCCACTCCTTCAATGGGAACCCCATTCTACTTCAAAGGACAACCAAGTAAACCCATTCTACTTTAAAGGGAAACCCACTCCACTTCAAAGGAAAACCCATTCTACGACAAAGGGATACCAATTCTACTTCAAAGCCAACCCATTCTACTTCAAAGCCAACCCATTCTACTTTAAAGGAAACCCATTCTACTTCAAAGGAAACCCATTCTACTTCAAAGGGAAACTCACTGTACTACCACAACCACAATTCAAATCTATAACAGTTAATTACATTGTTGTAAAAGCAACATCATTTTTTTTTGTGTGATGAAATGACATAAAGACACAAATCAGACTCCGTTCACTCGTCCACACTGACTGGCGCTCACACTGTTGGAGCTTCACCAAACCATTCATTTAGTTTACGGCTGCTGTCACTCTGTTCCGTCTCCTTCACCTCTACTGATCCTCACTCACCCATTAATTTATCCCCATCCTCTTTTTTCCCATCATCGCAACCTTGAAAACATTCACCTCCTTTAAACTACTTCAGCTTTTTTTGTGTCATGACGTTTTATGACGTCCTGACACCGTCGACGAGTGTCCTCGCTGGAAACCCACAATCACTCTCTCACACCAAACCCCATAGAGAAATCAGTGATTTTAACATCACAGCACACAGGAGTTGTTGATCCACTGCTGCCTTCATCACTAAGTTCAAATGTCTTATTTGTATGAATTCGCCATTTGAAATTTTTCATTCCGACTTATTTCAGTGACACAAAGTGACCACACGAGGCAGCAGCAGCTCCTGTGTCATCGTATTTCAACTGAATGGTTAATTCAGTTCATTCATTCAGTCATGTTTTTTTTATGAAAGAAACCTTTCCACAGCTGAAAAAGATCCTCATCACATCCCATAATTTATTATTCTTGCGGTAATATTAATACACTGATCTTAAGAAAAGTGTTAAAAGTAAAAGTATTGTTTTATTCATCTATATTATTATATTTGTTGTTGTTAGTCTTGTTTGTGTGTGTGTGTCAGTGGGCGTGGCCTCTTGTTTACCTGCTCCCCCTTCACACCTGAGACTCATCATCAGTCAGTAAAAGAAACCTCAGCTGCTGCATTATAACGATTTAACCTAAGGCTACGAAAAACCAAAGGACTTTTACTTTAAAGTGATGTACGTGTGATATTAACATTCTTTAATGTTGCACCACTAAGATGAAGTTCTATCGTCTTCATTCTCGTTTGAAAAGAACCACGTGTGAGAGCTTCGGTTCCAGCTGTAGTCTGACCGACACGGGGGCATCAGCGTCTTCCCATAATCCCCTCACTGAGCAGCCTCCAGGGGGCGCTCAGAGGATCACAAGCGTGAGATCTTCAGCCGAGAGCAGAGGTTGAAGGACACGTTGTTACGTGAAATACATAAAAAGCTGGTCCCAGGGTGAGCGCAGGAGGATTAGACTCCTCGAGAGCTCGTTCTGTGTGCAAAGAAACACCAAATTGGCAGATTACACATGAAGTCACCTTGACCCGGGCACTCCAGCTCTGGAAGCGGTGACACAGACACAAAAGCTGCGTCTTCTATCTTCTAATCTCTGAAACACACACTCTCAGTGGAGGAGGCTGAGCGAGTTCAGTCTGACCCGGAATCACGAAAAAGAGAAATGACAAAAAGTCAGTGTGATGGTTTATCTACGTGGAGGTGAAGGTAAACCCACAGACACCTGTCAGTGGCAGATAAAACCCGTTGTTGTAGAAACGAAGCGTTCGGGTATGATTTTGTCACGTTCACCCTTAATTCAGTCTGAACATCTAAGAAACACACGAGATCTGTTGTCTATCTAACGGTGAGATGAAGACGTGAACATGTGCTCATAGATGTCGTAGACTCGGGAGGCTCACGCTCACGCTGAGCTGTTCTGTGATTGGTCAAAAGTCTCAAGAGGAGGAGCAAGAGTCGACGATGTAAGCCACTCACTCTCCCACACCAAACCCCACAGAGAAAACCAGTGATTTTAACGTCACCGCACACAGGAAGTTGTTGATCCACAGCTGCCTCCATCACTGAACAGCTTCTTAAGGCGGAAGAAGCTGCTCAGTCAGTGAGAACCTGGTCAACACCGCCCTCTGCTGGTCAAACCGCGTAAACACAGATGTAATAAAGGTTTTAAAAAAAGTGATGAACACGTGTGAAACAGAAACGTCTGCTGTCATTAATATTTGCTTTTATTCATCTTTAAATTCCTCATAGAGTTTGAATTTTAGTCAATCTAACGGACTTGTATATTCACATATTTCTTAAAAAAATAGGGGAACAAAAATGCAAATATAAAATATTAAATGTTAATAATGAGGCTAAAAAACCCCCCAAATCATTCGTCTTTTTTTGTGAATAATAGATTCACACATTCATTCATAGATTCCCAATACAGTTTTACATCATTTATTTTTTGTGAAAGTGATGCAATCTAATAAAATCTTCGTTAGTTTAAGTCTACGATGTTTACGTCTTTATCTCACGTTTGTAAACGTTTGTAAAGCACTCACTCTCCCACACCAAACCCCATAGAGAAAATCAGTGATTTTAGCTCGCGGGGACACAGGAGCTGCTGCTCTACTGCTGCCTCGTGTGGTCACTTTGTGTCACTGAGGTAAATCTGAAGAAAGGATTTTTAAAGCTGAATTTTACAAAATAACACGTTTGAACTTAGTGATGGAGGCAGCAGTGGATCAACAGCTCCTGTGTGCTGTGATGTTAAAATCACTGATTTTCTCTATGGGGTTTGGTGTGGAAGAATAAGACGTTTGCAGAGTGCAGACACAGTGTTCCAGGCACGATACGAGTCAGTCATACAACTTTATGTCTCTGAAAAACAACATTATTGGAATAAAATACAGTTTGAATTTACACTATGTTGAAACAGGAAGTCCCAGTGAGATCAGACATTTATGTCACAAGTGAAAAGTGGCGTAACAAAACGAACATAATGAAAATGACATCATATTCCAACTGAATGGTTCATTCATTCATCTATGTTTTTTTATGAAAGGAACTTTTCCACAGCTGAAAAAGATCCTCATCACATCCCATAATTTATTATTCTCGCGATAATATTAATACACTGATCTTAAGAAAAGTGTTAAAAGTAAAAGTATTGTTTTATTCATCTATATTTTTAAATAAATATTATCCCCTATTTGTTAGTTAGTCTTGTTTGTCATTCAGTGGGCGGGACCTCTTATTTACCTGCTCCCCCTTCACACCTGAGACTCATCATCAGTCAGTAAAAGAAACCTCAGCTGCTGCATTATAACGATTTAACCTTAAAAAACAACAATTTAATCTACTTTATTTTAACATTTCCTGAAAAATAATTACAAAGCGCTAAAGTGACAAAATAGCAATATTTAAAATATCAAAGGTTGTAAAGGTGAGCGATACATCTGTGTTTGTGTCACAGTGACGTTTTAGACGACGAAGCTCTGACACTTCGGGACACAGAGATTTCTATTATTATTATTATTATTATTATTTTTACATTTTCTTATATTTACGTACCAGTGTTTCCCCGTCCTGGTCCTCACAGACGTTGTCCTGCTACAACGCGCACACACACACACACACACACACACACGCACACCTGATTCAAATGACTGTGTAATTATGAGGCTTCTGCAGAGTTTGAATCAGGTGTGTGTGTGTGTGTGTGTGTGTCCGTCCAGGGGCCTGTTTCAGAAAGCAGGTTCAACAAACTCTGAGTTAAAACCTTAACTCTAAGTTGACCAACTCTGAGTTTTGGGTTTCAGAACAGCTGATCAGCATTAGTTCAATCATCTCTGAGAATGTTCACTCTGAGTTAGGTGTGTGTGTGTGTGTTGGGAATGAAAAAAAAAACATCATCAATGGAGCTCTGATACTACGATTCACCATGGCAACAGGTAAACAAAGAGCACAGCCTCCATCCAGCAGAAATATTAACACATGCCAATGACCAGTCAATAAATGAACACTATTACATTTTATACAGTGTAATCCACTCATTCATCATTTAACAGACTTTTATTTCATTAATTTCATTTTGAAATGCTGCAGTTCTATCATTATGTTACATTTGATTTGATATTTATTCAGCTGTAACCTGACGAGACACAAACTGAAGATGAGAGTATGGATCAAACATAGTTTATTTATGGACCTGTAAATATAAAGTCTGGAAAACATTATAAAACATTTTGCTCAACACTATTTCATGACCATATTTCCACGTGTAAATATAAAAGAGTCACTGAAACGCTGTCAAACAGTTACGTTAGGTAAAGAACGTACATTTATCACGACAAACTTTGACTAAAATGTCAAACTACTCAATATCTGTCAATAAAAGCACATTAGACATAAAATAAAGTATAAAATATTCAAAATCTAAGTGTTACTACGGTTGAAAAACAGAACTGCTCCTTTAACCACACACGTTCTGTTTATAAAAAAAAGAAAAAATGAATTTAAGACTAAACTGAAACTCAGCGTCATCAGAGGACCTGCAGCTCCGCCCTGTGGCCACGCTGTGTCACTGCACCCTGTGTCACAGTCCATCACCATCACTGTGAGTGAGATGATGACGACGATGATGATGCTGCCCTGGCAACAGGCAAATGCTACTGTTTGTTGCCATGGTAACTGGTGAACTGGTGAGAGAGCGAAGTGCAAGGGAGGGAAAGACAGACAGACAGACAGGGACAGAGGGACAAAATCCCCTCTCTGGTTATTTCACCATGTTTGTAAACAACAACGACAGCATCTTTAAAAAATAAGAGCAGAAACAGTCTCCAGGCCACAGGTGGCGCTCTACTTTCATTCCACTCAAGTTCACTTTTTGTTTCTTGCTTCATTTCCTGAGTCACGTTTTTGACCTTTGAACTGAGTGAAAGGACAAAAGTTTTTTTCTTTTTTTCTTCTCTCAACCAGCTCTTAAAAATAGTAAATAATATGATATAATATAATATAATATAATATGATATAATATAATATAATATAATATAATATGATATGATATAATATAATATAATATAATATAATATAATATAACATAATATAATATAATATAATTGAATATGATATAATATAATATAATATAATATGATATAATATAATATAATATAATATGATATGATATGATATGATATAATATAATATAATATAATATAATATAATATAATATAATATAATATAACATAATATAATATAATATAATTGAATATGATATAATATAATATAATAACTTTATGCTTTTTATAAAGCACTTTACAAACAACAACAGCAGAAACAAAGTTCTGTACATCAGATATAAATAAATACATATGACCAGTTAGTGTGTGTTTGTATCTGGTCTTCCTTATGTTGTGGGGACCTAAACCTGTTCACACACTCACATGGGGACTTGTCCACTTTATAGGGACAAAAATCAACTCCCTATAAAATAAATTTAACTACATGTTAACATGAAGACGTGTTTTAAAGTTAGGCTGAGGTCAGAGGTCACAGTTAGGTTCGAGAAAGTCTCCAGGGAATTAATGTAATGTCCTCTGAAGTGATGGAAACCAGACTGTGTGTGTGTGAGAGAGAGAGAGCTGTAGACGCTTAATACCTCACTTTTCCTAATGCTTTTCACTCTTAATACCCTGCCTGAGATCTGTCTGGGATTTGGACAGCTGTCAATTAAAATCCCTCGACACAGTCCACTTCTCCTCCTCCTCCATCATCATCATCATCATCATCATCATAGAAAGTGAGCGAGAGAAGAGAGCGACCGACAGCCCTCTTCATCTTTGTCTTGACATGCATGTGTGTGTGTGTGTCGCAGGCTGAGGCTGCTGTTATTATTTTCTCCATCGCTGTAATCCCCCTCTCTCTTCCCCCTGCAGCCTTTGTTGTGTTATTGTACCAGTGTGTGTGTGTGTGTGCAATATCCTCTGAAGGATGCTCTGAACAAGCAGTGATTCTTCTTTGTGTGTCTGCTGAGCCTGAGTTCCCGAGGCAGACACACTGAGGTGGCCACAATGGAGGAGGGGAAGCCCCACTCAGCTGTGTGTGTGTGCGTGCGTGTGTGTGTGTGTGTGTGTGTGTGTGTGTGTGCCGGGCTGCATGTTAAAGCTGGAGGTGTGATTCGTGACCAGCGGAGGCTGATGATTGGACCACAGTTCTTCCAGTCGCTGTTATTTTCCAGTTCAGTGCTCATTCAGCACACACACACACACACTCACTCACTGATCGTTATAACATATAATGCACTGTTATGTATGTGACATATGATATAAACTATATAGTACGTGGTCAATACAGCTGTAAAATATCAATATTTAAGTGTACTTTTAATGTTTGTATACAGATTTTATTGCTTTGTTTGTTTACTTTTTTGATTTATTCTGTTTATAACTTCTATTCTGTGACTGTGCAAGTATAACATGGCAAAAATCTAGAGTCTGGGGCCTCCTGGTGACCTTTGACCCACAAACACACCTGAAATGTGCCCAATGAGAGGTTTGGAAGCAGCCGGTCCTGACAAAGGTGCGTTTCCTGCGAGGCTCAGGACGATGGCGTGATGTTCGACACATGATGAGCCGCCTTCACTGAAGCGGGACCTGAAACGGCCTCAGATCCCAGTGTGTGTGTGTGTGTGTGTGTTTGTGTGCAGAGGCTGAACTCGTCCTCGTCCTCCTACACACGAGCATGTGCTGGAACGCTCGCTGTCAAACCTCGCCCATCACCGTCCTGTCGTTCTTGTACAAACACACGCTCCCTCTCCGTGGCAACGCCGCCCGCCCGCCTGGACCTGCTGGTGTGCGCCCGGGTCCGTCCTCACGGATCCACTCAGCAGCATCTGTGTGAGGAAACTGTGACTTTAAATGAGTGGCACGCATGACGTGGTGTCCTTGATTTTCCTGCTTGCACATGTTGTGTCCTCTCTGTGTGTGTGTGTGTGTGTGTTTTATTACGCAGGCATCTGCTGTCAAGACTTCTTAAACTCATCACAGCGTTCCACGCCGCCGCCCTGAGCCTAAACACACACACACACACACAGGCACGAGTGCACGCAGAGTCAAACACGGTGAGGACACACACACACAGATATGATGATGATGATGATGATGATGATGGGAGGTTGCTGAAGCTCCCTCAGGCGTTGCAGAGTCTGACTCAGGCCTACTGTTCATCTCGCCACGCTGCACATGGCTACACGCTCACCAAACCTGACGTTATTACAGAGCGTTAGCGGTCGCTAACGACGACGTCTTTGGAGGAAAAAGACGCTAATGCCGATAAAAGACACGTTCAGGGGCAAACTGAACCGCTTAAATCCACTTTAACTGCAGTTTAAAAAAGTCAGGCGGCGGAAAACAAGCACTGATGGAAAAGCAAAAACAAAACGAGCCGAGTAGAGCCGAGTCATGCTACAACTGTAAAATGGAAAAGCTTCAAAAGCTGCTAAAAAAAGGGTAGCTACAAAGCTACGCTAACAACAGTCACTAATTACATGTACTGCTACTGCAACAACAGATGCTAATAATGTTACTGATGTTAATGTCTTTAATGGTCTCACTGACAAATTGTAGATTTGCTTCTATTTTTTTTTTACTTACAAATTTTGACACCACAGAGACAAAGCTAACATAACATTTCACAATGATCTAAACTTTTAGATTCTGTCCTGTGTCTTCTGAAGGAAACCGAGACAGAACTTGAACTTGTTTGTTGAGACAGTGTTTTGACGTCCTCCTGTCCTCACAGGTGAGGACGTCCTCCCACAGTCCAGGGTGCTTTGTGTTGTTGTGCCTTTATCAGCAGCAGCAGCAGCAGCTCTGAACTCGGCCTCTGTAATTAGAGAGAGCTCATTTGTGAGCTGCGGTTGTTATGGATGGTGGTTGTTACGGTTACCTGTTGTTATGGTTACCGTTTCCCTCTCTCGCTGGTAAGATTTCAAGTACCACAGAGTGGGACTCGCACACACAGACCTGTTGATGCTACTTTGTATTTTCACTCTGCAGGAGTAAAAAAAAAAAAATACATTTTACAAAAGATTCTACAAAATAAACGATTTGATCGTAATTAAAAAAAAATTAAAATGACACTTTTAAAAACCTTTTATAATGTTTTCATTGTAGGAAACGTAGCTTTAAATGCAACATTAGGATTTATGTTTAACATGATCCTGGCATGATGTTCCTCTTAAACCTTACAACAGAAATGTACATGTTTACATCTGTAAAATTGCCGCTATCCTCGTCTGCATGAAAATTGCGCTTTATTGTCTTTGTAGTAACATGTGTAACATGTGTAGCAACACACTAAAAGACAAAGCTACTGTAGCAACAGTTGCTATAACAACACAACAAAAGACAAAGTTACTGTAGCAAAGGTTGCTAATAACAACACAAAGGACAAAGCTAATGTAGCAACAGTTGCTATGACAACACAATAAAAGACAAAGTTACTGTAGCAACAGTGCTAACAACGACACAAAAAGGACAAAGCTAATGTAGCAACAGTTGCTATGACAAAACAATAAAAGACAAAATTACTGTAGCAACAGTGCTAACGACACCAAAAGGACAAATCTAATTTAGCAACAGTTGCTATGACAACACAATAAAAGACAAAGTTACTGTAGCAACAGTTGCCAATAGCAACACAAAGGACAACGCTATTGTAGCAACAGTTGCATGACGACACCATAAAGAACAACATTACTGTTGCTACAGTTGCTAATAACAACACAATGAGGGACAAAGCTGCAGTAGCAACTTTGCTAGTCACAAATCAATAATGGACAAAGTTGTTACTAAAGTCAGTAATTACTATTTGTTTGTGACAAAGCTGCTTTAACAACAGTCTCTGATAAAGACAAGTCCAAGTCCAAGGACAAGGCTAATGTCAAAACAGGGGACAAATCTGACTTGATACTGTTTTACAAACAAATGCGACATTTTTCTTTTAAACCCCGCCTCTGGCCTCAGGTCAGCTGGGATTGGTTCCACCTCCCCCCGACATTTTACTGCTACTGTAACAACAGATGCTAATCATCACCATCACGCCAAGGACTCGTTTTCCTCCATGATCTCATTAATCCACACAACAAATGTGAAGTTTCTTATTGTGAGAACGTTCTCATGCTCGTATCCAGTGCGTGAAATCGCAGCAGTGATTTTTTTTTTTTTTTGTTTGCCAGTGGCCATGCAGTCACACAGTGAGATACATGATGGATGCTGGAGTTATTATTCATGGCTGCAGTAGTCTGAGGACAGTGCACTAATCCAGGGGCGGGGAGATGCACATAGTTCTTATCATGATGAGGCTGCAGCATTAGATAAGAAAAAGGATAAATATAGAGCCCGTGCTTTGTTTTCCTAATCCAGCCGCGAGCCAAAGAAACTAACCTTTTAAATAGGTCACCTTCTCTGCTTTTAGCTACAAGGTCCACTGTGTGTGTGTGTGTCTGTGCTCTTGTCTTTTGTAGAAGCCTGTCTTTTTTTTAAATGTTCCTCAGTTAAAGGGTTAGTGCGTGGGATTATTATTATTTTTATTGCGTGTGCTGCAAAAACTGCATCTGTTTATGTCTGTGAACAAAGCAGTTGACCTGTGGCTAAGCTCCACCCCTTGAATACAAACGTACTTACTTGAAAAAGTATTAGTTTCACGACACACTCAGATGCTAGCTAATTGCTAATGCTGTAGCCAACCTCTTAATCTTAAAGTAGTAGTCATTTAAACCTCTTGCAATTCATTCACGCTAAAAACAAAGCCATTTTCAAGTCGCTAAAACTTGTGTAGCATGCTAGTAGCATGCAAACTTCTGGATCTCACGTAGAAGACAGGACAGAACACATTTTCCAACATCCACCAACCTCCTCCACAGTGATGCTGTGGAGACATTTCGTTTTTTTTTATTCTGTGAGTGTTTCTAAAGAACGACCCCGGTCCACAGAGTGTGGCCCCGGGGCCCCGGCCTCCATCCATCCACACAGAGAGGAGGAGGACGAGGACACAAAGACAACAAAAAGACCCTCAGTGAAGGAGTCCATGGGTGAGCTGATGTGGAAGTCAGGCCTTTGTGCTCGCACTGTCAGGAGATGTGTTCATGTGCATTAAAAGCATCGCAGCGACCAGTCGAGTGCATAAAACACTCCGAGGTTCTGGCGTTATATAAGATTCAGGGAGAGAATATGAATCAAAAGCTGTGCTTTCACCATGAGCTACATTTAAAGACACATATACAGCTTATACAGCTGTGTATAACATTAAACTACCAATAATACTAGGATAATATAGAACTTATTTACCTTCATAAACTCAAACTCTTCCTACCGCACCAAACCCCATAGAGAATACGAGCGATTTTACATCACAGCGCAGAGGAGTTGTTGATCCACTGCTGCCTCCATCACTTTCTATCGTGTTATTTTGCGACTTTGGTTTTTGAAATTCTTTGTTCAGATTTACCTCAGTGACACAAAGTGACCACACGAGGCAGCAGTGGACCAGCAGCTCCTGTGTGCCCAGTCAGTTAAAACGCTGATTTTCTCTATGGGGTTTGGTGTGAGAGAATGAAAGTTGACTAAATGACACACATTTTAACACAAAACGTTAAACATTGATACATTTTTTTTTAATATATCATACATTTTTGCTGCTTTGTAATATATTCGGTGAGACTTGATATTATATATATATATATTTTTATTTTGTGTAACTTAATTATATATATATTTAAATAAGAAGATATAAAATGTGGAAAAAATACAGTGTGAGGGAAAGTGGACACATCCATGAGGACAGAAAATGTGTCCCCGCCCCCAGAGAGAGAGAGAGAGAGAGAATGAGAGAGAGAGGGAGAGAGAGAGAGAGAGGAGTGTGTGTGTGTGTGTGTGTGAGAGAGAGAGATGCTATAACGAGTATTAGTCTCTCTCTCGCTCTCATCCTCCTCCATCTCCTCTTTTCTCCTGCGATTTTAATATTTACTCCAACCAGAGCAACGTCGGCTTAAGCTCCGAACAACGTCCGGAATCCTCGCCGCCACAGATGCGTCGAGCTGCGGCTGCCGAGACTCTCGCCTCCACCTGCTGCTTAGCGACAAACTTCTGAGTCCACCAAGCCGCAGAAACCTCGGAGGATGTTCGCGCCGCGGATCAACAAGTCCGCGTCGTTTCTCACGCACTGACCGTGCATGGCTGCGGTATGGAGATAGCCTTGGTGAGCTTTGAGAACGGCGGTGCCAAAGGGAGCGGAGGTGGAGGTGGAGGAGGAGGCAACAATGCCGAGGAAAGCTGCCGGAACGCGCTGGATGTCCCTCAGCCGGGGTTCGTGCAGGAGTACGGGGGTAAAGAGCTGAACACCCGGGGCAGCCCCGGACATCAGCAGCAGCATCAGCATCAGCATCAGCAGCAGCATCAGCAGCAGCAGCGGATCCACAGCAGCGGATCCTGGAAGATCAACGACATGAACAACACGTTCAGCTGCAGCGAGAACGCCATGGATGCGCTTTTACGCGCGGACCACAGCCCGCACCTGTTCGACGAGGACATGCTGGACATGGACATGGACATGGAGAGCAACGAGAGGGTGCTCATCAACATAGCTGGCCTCAGGTACGAGACCCAGCTGGGCACCCTGAACCAGTTTCCAGACACTCTACTTGGGGACCCAGCAAAGAGGATCAAGTATTTTGACCCACTCCGGAACGAGTACTTCTTTGACCGCAACAGACCGAGCTTTGACGGGATTCTGTATTTTTATCAGTCAGGAGGTAAAATCCGGAGACCGGTGAACGTGTCCATCGATGTGTTTGCAGACGAGATTAGGTTTTATCAGCTGGGGGAGGAGGCCATGGAGAGGTTCCGTGAGGATGAAGGATTCATCAAGGAGGAGGAGAAGCCCCTGCCCCAGAACGAGTTCCAGAAGCAGGTGTGGCTTATCTTCGAGTACCCAGAGAGCTCCAGCCCCGCGCGGGGCATCGCCATAGTGTCCGTGATCGTCATCACAATATCCATCATCACCTTCTGCCTGGAGACGCTGCCAGAGTTCAGGGACGAGCGGGAGCTTCAGGTAACCAGCCGCCTGGACAACAACAGCAACAGCACCATCCCGCGGCCCTCGCTCACCTTCACCGACCCCTTCTTCATCATCGAGACCACGTGCGTCATCTGGTTCACCTTCGAGCTGTTTGTGCGGTTCTTCGCCTGCCCCAGCAAGTCCGAGTTCTCCAAGACCGTGATGAACATCATCGACATCATGTCCATCATGCCTTACTTCATCACTGTGGGCACGGAGCTGGCGGAGCAGCAGGGGCAGGAGCACCAGAACGGCCAGCAGGCCATGTCCCTCGCCATCCTTAGGGTCATCCGCCTGGTGCGGGTCTTCCGCATCTTCAAGCTCTCCAGACACTCCAAGGGTCTGCAGATCCTGGGGCAGACTCTGAAAGCAAGTATGCGGGAGCTGGGCCTCCTTATCTTCTTCCTCTTCATCGGGGTCATCCTCTTCTCCAGCGCGGTGTACTTTGCGGAGGCAGATGAGCCAGAGTCCCACTTCTCCAGCATCCCAGACGCGTTCTGGTGGGCCGTGGTCACAATGACAACTGTCGGCTATGGCGACATGAGGCCGGTCACGGTGGGCGGGAAAATCGTGGGCTCCCTGTGCGCCATCGCCGGCGTCCTGACCATCGCTCTGCCTGTGCCGGTCATCGTCTCCAACTTCAACTACTTCTACCACCGGGAGACGGACCAGGACCAGTCCTCGCTGAAAGACGAGCCCAACAGCGGCAGGGCGAGTCCCGAGCTCAAGCGCAAGGGAAGCAAGACCTCCAACAAGTCCCAGGACGTGGAGAACAACGATCCGGCCGCGGGTGCAGCAGCAGAGAAGGCGAACATCAAAGCCAACAGCAACATGGACTTCAAGAAATCCCTTTACGCGTTCTGTCTGGACACACGAGAGACAGACCTGTAGACCAGAGAGGGACAAACTGTCATGGCCCATGTTTAGTTGTGTAGAATAATTACCTCCGTCAATGGGCTATTAGGTGATTTTGCACACGGTGGCAGCCGTGGAGGAGGATCTGGAAACGTTTCAGGAGACGTTGATTCATAAAGTCCATTCATATTTATATATCTATCAGTAAACCCAGGACTTTTAGAGACAACCACAGAACACAGAGTGGCCCTTTAATACAGCAGGAGGACACATGAGGCAGTAAAGGGATAGTTCAGGTCTTTTTTTTTAAACGTGGTTGTATGAGGTGCTGACACGTGACTGCACCACGTGAACCGCAGGTGTCGCCAAAACCCCCCGAAAAATTCAATCATCGTCATCAGCTTATGTCGGCAATATGTTAAGAATACATTTGTGATTTTTGATGGAAATTGAAAAACCGCTCACTCACAAAAACCAAATCCCATAGACAAAATTGTGATTTTAAGCTCATGGTGACACGTGAGCTGCCGGTCTACTGCGGCCTTTCTTACTGAGTTTATGTCGCCGTGGTAAATCTTAACAACACATTTTAAATCCCGATGTCACAAAAATAACACGTTTGAATTTACTGATGGAGACAGCAGTGGTTCAAGAACCTCCTGTGAGCTGTGATGTAAAATTGCTGATTTTCTCTGTGGGGTTTGGTGTGGGACAGTGTGAGCGACACAAGCTTCAGTTTCCAGGCAAAAAAGGGCAAATGTGACATGGATTTTATTCACCTTTTGTTAAAGTTGTTCTTCCCTGTGAGCTAATGTGCCAGTGCTTCACACCGCCGCGCTTCAAAAAACCACACGGACTAACCCTTTAAGTCTGCAATCAAAGACACACCAGTACTGTACTCTCTGTACATAACACATAGGAAAACAGTTGATTTTCAGTGCAAAGACAAAGCCAAACCTTCCCCCGCGTACACTTAGTCGTTATGTTTACATGAAAACATTTATGTACATATTTTTACCCCCATTACTGATTTTAAAATATGAACAAGAAAAAAAATAAGGAGAGAAGTTTATTTTTTAGGATGCAGACACCTGTTTTCCTTCACTCAGGTTCTGTCAAAGACACAAGACTGGATTATAGTTTGCTCGCACGGACCTACAGAGAGGATTTAAAGAGGACGGCGATCGGTGGCGGCGACCGGCGGCAGCAGCCTCGTTCGCGGTCGACGCTTTACGGATTTATTTTGAAGAGTAAAGGACAAAGGATGTGGACTTAAAAGGCCAAGAAAACAGCACAGAGCCGAGGACATCTGGAGACAGAGACAGAGAGAGAAAGAAACCAGGTTAGTGCCGTAAAACAAATACACATCCATGTTTGTACTTTGCCCCCTAGCGGAGCGGAGGTGGACACACTTAAGTGCCTACTTGTTCTTGAACACTTACTTTCAGAACCGCTGCTGAAGAGACAGCTCCTCATGTACGGAATGCCAGCAGGGACACAATTCAAGCCTCAAATCCAAACTCCTCAAATTGAACTCTTCATTAATACGTCTGCTGCAAATATTACACAGCAGTGTTTGAGAATGTGTTTACAGATCCTTGTCGTCACAGATTAAGTGAATAATCTGATATGTTTGTCTCTATTACAGGAGATAAATCATATCGATGGAATATGTGGCAGAAAAGTTAAAAAAAAAGCAAAATCAGAAAAACAAATCACATATAAACTCATTATGCACCTGGCTTATGTTTGGTAAAATGTCATCATTATCCATTATTTCCGGGGGATTATTACTGATTAACTGGTTAATCACGTTGCCTCTGAAATGCCTCTGAAAATCCCCGTCATAATTCCCTTTAATCACAATCAAATCTTCCCTTTTATACCGTTAAACCCAAATAAATGTAGT
Organism: Solea senegalensis; assembly: GCF_019176455.1. Lineage (NCBI taxonomy): Eukaryota > Metazoa > Chordata > Actinopteri > Pleuronectiformes > Soleidae > Solea > Solea senegalensis. Next base: position 2,003,025 of record NC_058023.1, read on the forward strand.
TTTCTGTCTCTTCTCTTGAAATATGTTGTTTAAACGGGTAAAAACATCGGTTTACTCGTCCGCTTTTACTCTGAATTGGTGCGATAAGTCGTTGTGGCGAGAGTCGGCTGTGGCGTCAATATCGCTCCACGTTGGGGTTATTTAGAAGATAATCATAACGACTGACGACAGGACTGCAGTCGTTAAGATTCACCGCTGACCAATAATTGTGTTTTTTCAGGGTTTTACTATTCAGGGATTTATTTATCAAATGAGCTCAACGTCATAGCAACGTGACGATAACCCCACAGATTAGCAGTTACTACTTAATTACTATGACAAAATGTTCAATGTTAATATTATAAGTATTGTGGCAAGTTCAATTTATTCACTTTGTAAACGTCTCACTCTCGCACACCAAAGTCCATAGAGAAAATCAGTGATTTTAGCTCATGTGAGACACAGGAGCTGCTGGTCTACCGCTGCCTCGTGTGGTCACTTTGTGTCACTGAGGTCAGTCTGAATGAATATTAAAAAATAACACCTTTGAATTTACGGACGGAGGCAGCAGTGGATCAACAACTCCTGTGTGCTGTGATGTTAAAATCATTGATTTTCTCTGTGGGGTTTGGTGTGGGAGAGTGAGCGCTTTACAGAACTTCAGTTTCTTGTTGTAAAGGCACCTCTAATTCGAATGTTTGTTTATTCTAAATCATTTTGACTCGGCTTTTGCTGACCTCATCATCCCTCAGCTCGTCACGTACGACTCCTCTCATGTTTGCGTGGCGCTTGCGTGACTGAGCAGGAAGCTGCAGGACAAAAATCTGCCGCGGCCTCACCTTCGCCGCCAGCGCTGCAGCATCTGGACGCAGTCGAGCAAAAGCCCGTGTTACACGTTAGACCGCATCTTTTATTCATTACATCTGATTTTCCACCGCGCGTAATTACAGCTTCCATCATTGCCGTCTCCCGCTGATTGCATCGACTCCTGACTGTTAGTGTTAAGACCATACATCTTGTTTGTTTTTAAATACACAAGTGAAAACACCAGTGCTGGGTTTCCCACTTTGATTTTTGTGTTGTCGTGGCAGATGTGAACGTGAACACGCTTGCCTGTTAATAGTGGCTGAAGGCGACGCGAGCCCAGTGTTCACGATCACAAGCCACAAATGTGAAATATGCGAAATGACAGGAGCGTAATCTGTGAAGTATGTTGTGTGTTGGTTCATTATAACGTCCTATAATCAATCTGCAAACTAAGAATTATTTATACTTATTGTCACTTGAGATTGAGACCTTTATATTTTAGCTTGTTCGTACAGTTTGTTGAGAGAAAAAACAAAGACTTATCTTTATGTGAGGGTGCTTTGTTTTTTATGCTACATGATGCTAAATTCTTGTGACAGTGAAACATAATTTAGATGTTTTCACATGGCTGCAATATGCAACTTCACCACTAGATGTCAGTTAAACCTACACACTGGTTGTTTAAGAGCCCGTTCAGGATTCAAAAGAGCCAACAAACAAACAAATGACGCAGCACTCGCAACTCAGATGAAATGCTAAACAGTGTTTTTGTAATTCTTTCGTAAATGGAGTAGCCGACTATTCCAGGATCAGTATAAACGTGGATGTTGTGGATGTCGGAGAGAGATGTTTGGACACCTGGAGGCAGATGAGTTGAGGTGGTCTGGGGATCTGCTGGAGGTTTTCCAGGCGCGATGAGCTCGGAAAAGGACCCAGAACGTGCTTGGGATTACACGTCTGCTCGAAAGAAAGCTTACATTTGCTAATTAGCATTAATTAGGGTCAGAGTGCAAGGACCCTATTGAATTTGAAATGTACGTCTGGAAGTAGTTTGGTGAATGGGCACGGGAAAAAAAGGACATTTTGACTGCATTAAACTGACCCCCAAAAACTTCTATTAGGTCATCTGATGCCAGGTTTAACGTACATGAATGAAACTTGGTACGTGCGTTTATTAGGTTGGGGCGATCCAAAAAGTCAAAGAGGACCTATGCTCTAAACCCAACAGGAAGGCCGCCATCTTGGATCGAACGGCGACTCTGAGCCAATTTCGCACCGATGGTGTTTGAAAGAAGTCGTCCGAGTTTGAATTGTTTTTGAAAAGCGTGTGGACACTCGGTTCCACCGATTACATAACTGTGTCATACATGTGTCCACGTGCTTTTCTCTCCCTCCTTGTTTGGTGTGATTGGGCCAAACTGCTCGACAGTCTCTGTTATCGCTACCTGCCGGATTCACCGATTAGCCAGATCCAACAGGACAGGCCACGAGTCCCCGGGACGGCGTCCAACACTCACACAAATCCTGGCAGTTGGCGTTTCATGTGCCAAACTCTGTCTCCACCTCTCTGAAAATACCAATTAGTGGAGGCCGTCTGCTGCTGGCAACAGACGGATGCCGATAACCATCACTGCCAAAGTGACGTCGTGTCCATGTGAACAACCAGAACCATGAAGGTTTATGGGATTATTGTCGGAGTCGAGAGAATTTTAAATCAAAATTTTGCACAATATCTTCGACGGTTCGGTGACCTTTATCTTCCATTTTCCACCCGTGTTCTCGCTGTATGTACATTTGAGATGAGAGTGGGTGTGAGAGTGTGGAAACTGAGTGATATTTAGCGGATTAAGTGCTGGAATTAGATTCAGTGAGTTCACGAGTGAACTGTGAACTGTGGATCTGTGAAGAAATGTGAGCAATGTTTGGGTTTTTTTTGGTACAAAAACAGCACTTTGTAGGTTGGAGGAATTATTGCTCGAGCAGCCATTTTACATGGAAACAGAGACGTGACAGATTATGTTACTAACTGTAGACCTTCATCTGCCCTAAAACGATAAATTTGGTTATTTAAAATCTTTCTTTTTCATGTTAAGACAAGACTTAATCTGCGTAAACTGTCCGTCCACCAAATTCAGCCAATAACAACACCCAATGCAGCTCATATATTATATATATGTATATATATATATATATATGTACATATATATATATATGTACATATATATATATATATATATCTGTGAATATTTTCCTTGTTTGTTTGCTCCAAATAACAAAGAAATGATTAAAAACTGAATTATTTTGGTTTGTGGACAAAACCAAGTCGTCGTTTCCAGGTTTCACAAACACTGACTGATGTTTTTTTATTATTTTTTTTTTAACATTTTCTGACATTTCATGGACCAAATGGTCGTTAGTTGAGGCTCGACACTCAATAACATCACAGTCCCGTCACAGAGATTATTATTTCCTCCATTTGGGCCTTAGCTTCTTAAGACGCGTCCTCACAAACTTGGATTAATAACAACACAAGTTTGCATGCAAACAGAAAAGTGGAGTCTCTCAGTGAAGGACGTGTCGTTTCTCATGTTTTAATCCAAACCTTCTCTGTAATCTGGGCGCAGCGCATCCGCCGCCGCCACCGCTGTCATTCACATAAATAAACACACATAAGAGCTACAGTCTGTATATTATGTGCTGCATTATCATGCTGCTATTTTTAACCCTCATAAAAGCCATTAATCCTCAGGGCCTATTTTTCTCCCTTCCTCTTTTCTTACTTTGCGTGACAGCAGAGCAAATGCACAAAATACTAGTTTGCTGTTAGCTGCTCGACTAATTCCCGCCGCTGTCACCACACACACACACACACACACACAGGCGTGGACGTGTGATTAGCGCTGTTACGACATCACGACTGACAGGACTGTGAGGATGAGGCCGGAGATAGTATCTGCTGCTGCTCGGCGGAGGCGTCCGCGTCGTTCTGTCTTTCTCGGTAAACGCGGCGCGGGGGCCGAGGCGACGATTAGCGCAAAGCTACTTCGTCGTTCTCCGGTCGCAGAGAGAGACGAGGACGTTACGTCATCTCACACAGAGTCAGAGCTCGGCTGTAACCTCCACAACAAGAGTCACCACACAGCAAAGAGAGAGAGAGAGACGATGAAGCCGCTGATGAGAGTGACAGGCGGACATGTTTGTGACGGAGGAGAAAACACGTCAACATCACGCGCTTTTTTTCCCCCCCTAAATACAGAACAAAATGGACGACAGGCTCTGCTCTTGACTTAAAAGCAGCTTTAAAACAAGATTTATAGCTTTTATTTAACGATGTAGAGTCCGTGTTTGTGTTTCTTCCTCCGGCGACTCGTCTTGTTGTTGTTGTTGTTGATGTTGATGTTGTTGTTCTTGTCGTCGACTCGGTGTCACACCACAGAGCAGCGCACACGCGAGCAACAAATGAAGGCGCCGTGGAGACAGCGTTGCCATGGCGACACTTTCATAGCTTTCACTTCGCTCCCTTCTCTCTGTCAGACACAAGCGTTTCAGGCGTGAGTCGTGTTTTTACTTAAATAAAATGCTGATTTTAGGTTTTTGAGGTTTTTTTTGTTTTAAATTCACACTGCAGTCAAATAACAGATTAGATTAGATTAGATTTGAAGGTAAATTGTCCAAAAGGGAAGTTTGTGTTGGTTTAATGAAGAGTTTTTTTTTACAGGTTTCCCTGCTGAGACACACCTGATCCAAATAATCGAGTCGTTATCAGACGTATGCAGGTGAGATGCAGCAGGGAAAACTTTATTTTTTTTAAATTTTTTTAAAAAACAACAACACTGAAATGGATTAATTAATGATCAAAATAGTTGAGATTAATTCAGTAGTCAGTTAATAATCTGGTCCTGGTTTGATGTTTTCATTCAAATCATGATGATCCGACTGTGTTTGATTAATTCGACCAAATTGGGCATCACTTGATATTTTTGTAACAAAGGAAAACCAAAACACTATATTTATCTATTTACTCACAAAATGGAGACCAAAGGTCAAAGGTCATAACGTGGATGGAGCGTCTCTGAACGCAACGTTATCCCGCTGTAAACCCGCTCGTCTTCTTCAGGTCAGGTGACTTCCGCCCAAGTTTCCCCTCATTCATTTATTCAGCAGCACCACCGACTTTTTTTGGATCAACACTAAAGTTCCGAGAGTGCAAATATGGAATTAAGAAGCTCATAAAATATCAATTTAATCATTAAAATTTTTTGTATTTTATTGTTTGAAATTACACTTTGTTCTCTGCGTTGTGGGTTTTTGCTTGTGGGCGGGCCTTAGGAAGCTGCCTGCTGATTGGCTACTGAGTTTTGGACAGGAAGTCGTCACAGGCTTGGAGTCGCTGTCCGTCTGGAACTCGTTCCCCACGCTTTCCCTGCCGACATCCAGCAAAATAATTGTCAATATCTAACGTTTGTCAGATTATAAACGTTAGACACTTACAATAATTTGGTCGCTCCAAAACTCCCAACCAGCCAATCAGAAGGCAGCTCCCTAAGGCCCGCCCACAAACAGAAAACCACAATGCAAAGAACAAAGTGTATTTCTTCATCTTCATCTAATGCCATATGAAAACAAGTCAAACTGATGATCAAAGATTCTGTAACAGTCGCGAAAAAAGAAAGAGAAGGTGGATTAAAACACACAGAGGATCAGTGTGACGTCACTTCAGCGTTCTATTGTTTAAGTATAAATACACCGCTGGTAAAAACCCCACGATGGAACGATCTAAAAACAAAATGAACACGTGCGTCATTGCAGTGTCGTTTATTTTAAACCCAGAGCCTCGTGTGTAAGAGGGAGAAAAAGGAAGCGACGCCGGTCGGTAATTACAGGTTTTTACGACGAGCTGCTGAACCGGCCTCGAGGTCTGTGACATGGAAATGTACGACTCATATTCAGAGCTTACGTAACCTCGTCGTTGAGCGGCGCCGCGAGGAGAGCTCTTATCTCTGAGCGTCTTCAGGGCTCTGAGTTAATCAAATGTATGTAAACTCGAGTGGAAAATGCTAATTAATCCTCTCGGAGTTTCAGCGCCGCGACCTCGTTTCACACATGGTAACAACATCACCTCCACTTTTACACCGCGCTGACTGCGGCTGACACACGGCTCAGCGAGGAGTGAGAATGAATTTACTCTAGGTTTTTTTTTTAAATGAATGCTGATTATTTTGGTCCATTGAGTATAACTGTTTAATGTTGACAAAGATTATAAAACAATTTAAACCAGTTTTACGGTATTTTCAGTGAAAATCTTGTATAAACTACACGTTAAATACATGATAAAACATCATTGAATCTTCTGAAGGAACATGAATCCTGTTAGTTTTCAGAAAAAAAAACAAACAAAAAAAGATCCAATGCTGATTATTAAAATAAAAAAGGCAAATATTAACTTCTAGAATGTACATGTAGATTTTCTGGACTCTGATAACGTGGCGTAAGTAAATCACGTTGATAATGTTTCTGCTGACCCACATAATGAGAAAATTCTTTACCATTTTCATATTATTACATAAGAACTACTGTGTCACACAATAAAACACAATATGTGACTTTTATCACAATTTCAGCTAAAATATCCATTAACTCACATTTGATAATCGACAAATACTCACTACAGACATTGAAAACACCTGGCATTTCCATAGTTTTAACATTCATCACTTCATTTATTGTCTTATTTATCATGGACCACCTTTCTTTTATATATATATATATGTATATGTATATATATATATATATATATATATATACATATATATATATATGTATATATATGAGTTTATATAAACTTAATATGATATGCGTTCAGTTTACAGGCACAGGCACAAAAAAGAGGATAATGTAAAACAAATGCACTGAGCAGAACAATAATAGTAATGATACTAATAATTATTATTATTATATAGAAGAAATAGTGACAATCAAACCCTGATACTGGTTAAAATCCCTGGATTGGATATCAGATAGTTTGTGATTTCAGTATCAGATATGAAAGAGAAAACAAATGACCTTTAAGATAGATTTTATTCTACTTTTCCTCTTTGTAATGAACCAAAAAACCTGTCATAACGTCATTATCTGTTTGTGACCAAGAGACAAGTGAGAAAATCTATGTATTCTTATTTATTTATTTATTCATGATCTGACCCTGAACAAAAACTGTGTCTGCAGTTTGCATCTGAACCCTTCTCACAGTCACGTTGGTGCTGGAACTCACGTGTGAACGTGACGCAGTTACGTAACGCGGCATCGGTGTGGGCGGGCGGCCGCAGAGGCGGCAGAAAGGTCACCGTCTGCCTTTCTGCCTGTCTGTCTGTCTGTCTGTCTGTCTGTCGACTGGTCACAGGTCAGTTTTTTATTTTAAATCACGTGTGGAGCGACGGAGCCACGGGCACCGAGCGTTCACTCAGACTTTTCACAGCTGCCAGAACAAAAACATTCACATGTGCCTGCAGTAGAGATCAGATCCTGGACGTTTAAAAGGTCGTCATTCTCTCAGTGTCTTGTATTTTTGGCTCTATTGCTGCTGATTTCTCATTTAAAAAGGTTTAATTTAACTAATTACTCGCGCACAACAGCCCACGTGTGTTACACCGGTGCAGAGACTTGTTACTAAAACTGGTTCATACAGAAATATGTCGATATTTAACACGTACGTTGCCATCTGTTGTTCCCAGCGCTCTCTACTTTCACGTCACATCATTTGATGTATGTAAGTGTTTTTCAAGAGTAGTTGAATGACGTCACCTTTATCTCACTGTTAAACAGACTTTTGAAAAAATGAAAACTGAAGTTTGTAAAACACTCGCTCTCCCACACCAAACCCCATAGAGAAAATCAGCGATTTTAGCTCACGTTGACACAGGAGCTGCTGGTCTACTGCTGCCCCTTGTGGTCACTTTGTGCCACTGAAGTAAATATTAACCAAGGATTTCCGATGCCGAATTGACAAAATTACACATTGTGACTCAGTGACTGAGGCAGCAGTGGATCAACAACTCCTGTGCGCTGTGACGTTAAAATCGCTGATTTTCTCTATGGGGTTTGGTGTGAGGAGAGTGAGCAATTTGAAAACCGACCGAAATTGTTGGAAAAGTATATTTTTGAGTTATCGTAGACTCGCGCTGATGTAGATATTATAATCTGAGCCTTTTGGTTAAGTGGCAAAAATTGTTTCTCTCCGTGTGTCACGTTGGTTCTTGACACAGGGGGGCGCTCGCGGTACTTTTTCGGTCCAATACGTGACCTAATTACCGCGTCACGAAGCACAGATTGGGGTTTGTTAGCGGCGCACATGTGCGTCCCCTCTGTTTGGCTCACACGGGGACATGTGTGAATTTAGGGATCTATTTTTAAAGCCCGGGGAGAGGGAAAATCCTGTTTGATGGCTCTCACAGACGAGGCGACACAACTGCGTCACATAAATGCTGCGCGTCTGTTCTTCCTTTCATTCAGCGGCACGTTCGCCTCCATGTGCCGCCGTCACTCATGCGTGAACGTACAGATTTAATTACTCAGAAATAATATTCACCACGTCCAACGCAGAGATATAAATAGACACTGTGTGTGTGTGTGTGTGTGTTGTGCTGTTGGTAGTAATCAGAGCGGAGCTGCCGTTGGTGTCCAAGCGCACCGACGGCAGCAGACACATGAGGCGAGAGAGGGGAGGGGTCACACGCGGCTCGGCGGCCAATGGCAGCGGGCCGCGCTTGGTTGACTTTCATCGCGAGGCCAGGATTCCAATAAGGCCTCGGGCCGACGGCTGCGGACGCTGTGTCACAGATGTGTGTCAGCTTCGGACGGGGGCGAGGCCCCGAGGGTGTACGCTAACAGCGGCGGCGTGTTTGTGTTTACAGATGAATACAATGGCTACGTTTACATGGAGCTTATGCCAGTCATGGTTATCAAGTGTCTGCCTTTACGTTAAAAAACATGACTCAGCTAAAATGATTTTGCCGATTGTCACTTACAATTTCACAGTGATTTTTCCGCCAATATCGGACCGATACCGGTTCCCACCCCTCGTTTGTTTACAGCGCTCGTGAACCTGCTGTTATTAAACGCGTTATTATCAGATTACGTCGACCGAGGTTATATGAAGACAACCTCCTTACTTTAGTTTGAGTGATCTCACTTTATTCAGGTTATTTAGGTCAATGTGTTTGTCCTTTTTTTCACTGTTTTCACACAGCTTGAAGTGAATTTGTCAATGACACAAATGTCTTCGTCTCCTTGTGTTTGGAAATCATTTGCCCTATTAGTTGTTTTTTTTTACGTTAACTTTTTTCTCGATGGTTTGCTGTATTTCTGTAGCAGCGTCACAGCGCCACGCACAGGCCCGGCGTATGCACTACAGCATTTTGTGGGTCTCAGTGTGGAGGAAGACTGATGCCATGTTGACGGAGAGCGGTGTGGATAATGAAGACCTCGCGACTCTGTGGTTTGGTCATTTTCAGTGATGTAAAAACCCTGTTAAAACCTCTGTGTTAGAATCTGCGCCCGAGTGTCGGACTCTGAGCTGAGCGTCTCTGTGGCAGCAGCAGCAGCAGCAGACTCGGTCCCATCCCCGTCACACTTTCAGTCTCAGCGAGGACGAGGGTGTGAAGTCGTGGGCTGAATGTTCCTCCATTCATGTCAGATGGTTCAAAAAAACCAGGGAGGAACAATGATGATGATGAACAACGATGCTTCAATGATTTATTTTAGAAAACCAGTGGAGAGAGATGTTGGCACACTTTAATCGATTCATTCTCCGAAACACACATCCAGACAGTTAATTTGACATTTATTTTGAAGGACTGTGTTCATTAGTGAGTAGTTAAGTAGCCAAACTACTTGTGTACGTGTTTACGTATGTGGGATAAAATAGTATGATGGTTAGTTTTTTTTTTGTGGGAACTATGATTGTTCCGACCTGATGATTTGATGCGTTCCATTTGCATTCGAAACTTGGAATTGGCAACTCAGTTAGGGATCGTAGATGGCTGTCCCCACACGAGGGCTGCCAATCAATTGCACTTCTGTTGTATTTGTTTCACGGTAAATCAGTCGCACACATATCACTCTTTCATTTTTATCCACGGACATGTTGCTACTACTGTTTGTGTGCACCAAAAATCGCATAGAGGTTGTTGTCGACTGGTATCGCTAACGATGGCTAGCCTGGTACACGTTTGTGTCTTTTTTTCCCGCCTTTATCTCTGGAACGCTCTCTCCAAAGCTGCGACTTTTGAGTTCCGATGTAAATGGAACGCGGCATAAACACACTACTCCGTGGCTAATCGTGTTGTTATGGCTAATGTTAGCATTATAGCTTGGTTTACAAACTAGAATATGGTCATTTAGTAGTATTATGTCCACACACACACCAGAAGAACACTAAAACAGACAGAACTGCTAAAATACAGGTTTTTATCTCCGCTAATGCTAAACACAACTTCAGGGGGCGCTCCACTTAAAACTTCCCACTCACAAGTTGAATATTACGACCTCCAATGACAACTGTAAGTCACTGTGATCTGAGATGAATAGTGTCAGTTCTTCTGAGCTTTAGTATAAAACACAAGTATGTGAGCAGTGAGTTCACGGAGAGGCAGGAGGTCGTTGGTTGTGACCGTCGCTATTCATGACGAGGGAGAGAGTGACGGGATTAAATCAGAAAAAGAACCACTTCCACTCAAATTGGAATAAAGCTGGAGAAATTATTCAAAGCTCTATTTCAAGGCTCCACAGAAAAAACTGTATGTGATATGAACTGTGTGTGACGGCTGTATATTCCTCCTCTTATGTGTCTGTCACTGTCAGATTTCCCATAATTCCTGCCCATGTAGGAAATGGCCAGACCATCTGCGGATTACGTAGGTCGTGTGTGAAAACAGATTTGGACACAGTCGATTTATTCCTCCCGTTTTCAGATGAGTGTCATTTTAAAAACGGTGTCCACATCCATCCATACATATACATATATGTATACATGTATATATACATATATATGTACATTAAAAATACAGGAAAATAGATAAATAATTGATTTAATGAAAAAAGTTGCATTTAAGAACAATATGGGGAAAATAAGTGATTTTGTCAGATATTATGTTTTTTTTGTTATTATTTTCAAAGGAAAGATCTGGTTCAGTATTTACTGTTATAGATTTTAAATATGATGTAACATTAACACATGGGAGAACAGTAAAATACTACTTTCATATCACTCATATATGCAGATGATAATGTGAAATATTAGCAAGATTTTTTTTTATGTGCACAGAACTTAAAATACTTAAAATGTCACTTGTTTTTGTACATGTATAAATCAAAGGTATGATGTAATCTCAGTTAAAATGACTACCGTATTGTCCAGCTGTTTTAAATAATAAATCTGGTCATTTATGCAAATGACCTTCAGCGGCCAAAACAAAGCAAAAACATTAACAATAGAAATAACAAAAGATTCAAAGTTTAAGGTTTCGACAAAATAGTAACCATGGTAACCCCAAATAAGTGTCCTTAATATTTAAAACGTGTCATAACCTTACAGCAGGATAGAAAGACTCATAAACACACACAGATCTAAACAGAGTTGAATCTGCTTTGTTTCATTTGTGACATAAAAGAGTCGTGACTAAAACTGAAGAAAGGTTAATATACAAAACTACACCTGCAGGAGTCACCAAGGATGAAATAGATAAAAAAATAAGTGAAAAAAAGGGGGAAAATTATTGTCTCTGTGCAGTCGTTTACAGGACAAACCATAATAAGTCAGCAGACGAGACAGGAAGTGCTGCAGCTCCACCTAGTGGTTTTTAAAGAGTCATAATATCAGTGGTGAGTAAACCACATCCACTGCCTTCACCATGACTTCTTCAGAACATTATTATTTTTTTATAATATAAAAATAGTATTTACTTGCTTTTGTAATTTTTTAAATTTTAAATTTTATTTTTTAATTTATTTATTTTACAGTGGGAGGAAGTGGAGACATGTTGTTCGTCTTTATACACAGTCACTAACAGTCATTATTCGTCTTCACTTACAGTCTCTGATATATTAAGTTCTTAATTATCTATAAAAGTGCCTCATGGTCTTAATTTACGCATATAAATTGAGATTTACACCTGTTTGCAACGACATTAATAATAATGTTTAGTTACAGCCGTCTTCTTATGGCTGTAACGTCTTGTAATCTTCTTTATCTTTTATTTACCCTCACAGTTTTTTTTTATATAAAATCACCGACAGCCTTGTTATGCAATCGCTATAGTAAAAGGTCAATGATACACTTCGGTATACAGTTTTTATATGTACACAGTGTAGAAAGCAAGATTTCGGCCTGTTGTTCATGTGCATGACACGGTAAATGATACTGGATATGTGTCACGGCTTTAGTTTTGTGGGGAAAAAGCCACATAATCGAGCTCCGGGTGTTTGTTTACGCCGCCATGTTGGCAGGAAAGTTGTCAGCAGAAATGAACACTGAGGGTGCACTAAATATCCGTCTTTTTACCCAGTTTTCAAACACCGAGTCTTTCTTAATGAAATAACAAGCAGAAATCAACACATTTAACTGAAGCTAGCAAACGGCAGTGACTTAATAACGGCATAGTATAACTTTATATAACATGGACATGCTTCACTGTTAGCATTTCTGTTTTCTTTTTCCGTTTCATTCAACAAAGCTCTGAAAAACAATTCCATACGGTTTCATTCAGATGGAAAAAAAAACAACTCTCTGTACCATTGAGTAAAAAAAGGCTTAAAAGCGAACACGGGTTAATCCCACTCTGTCCTCTTGGAGGTCAACGGTGTGGAAACAGCGATGTGATTGGTCCATGAAGGTGGATGAATTTCACATTTCAAATTCAATCAATATATTTGTGTGTCCAGACCTTTTACACTTTAACCTTTTCCTTAAACGTCTGTTATACGGAATAAAATAATGATATATATCTGATATATATCAGTTATGATGATGTCATCATGTGGGGACGGTATTTGCTGTATTTGTGTTTTTTTTTTTTTTAGGGCGGCGAGTGGCCACGTCGCCTCCACCACGGAGAGCTTTTTTTTTCTTCTTTTTTTTTGCCGAGGGAAAGTTCTCTCTGGATTTTGGCCGAGCGGAGCCGCAGCTGCATATGCTGCAGTGGATTACGCTGATCCAACTTAATGCCTAAGACCATGCAATCATTCATAACTACAGGAGCTGCCGAGCGCACAGCCGCGGATGCTCCCCACGCCATCTGTCGCTGCGGGGCGGATTAACTTTGAGGAAGATGTTGGTAAAAGGTTGGGGGGGGGGGGGGGGGTGGGGGTGGGAGGCCGTACAGTCGACCACCATGCAGAAAACGACACAGTTAAACCTCACCCTCTGATCTCTGTCGTGTTTTGTGGAAAAAGCCACGTCGTAGAGTTCCGGATGTCACGTAACGCCGTTTGTTTACGCCGCCATGTTGGCAGGCAAAAATGACCAGTGTCAGTGTCAAGCCCGTCAGAATCCACCGTTTCAGAGATTGAGCTACATACGTCGCAGAACATATCTGGCCCTCTATACTGCCCCCTGGTGCTTCTCACAAGTATAGAAACAGTGTGAACTGACATCACTCCGGACGTGCAGTGTTCCGACATTGAAATACTCTGTTTTCCCGCTGAATGTGAAGGTAAACACGTGTGTTTGTGTCTCCACAGAGAGTTGAAGCGCTTGCCCTCCGACCCCGACTACAGGAACGCACTCTACCTGGAAACAAAAACCTGCTGCTGCTGCAAAACAAAACATGACAAGAAGAAAAAAAAACAAAACAGCATCTACGACCCTTTTTTGAACTCTGTGCCTTCAACCAAAATTCACCAGTGATACTTCTGAAGATATTCTTTTTTTTTGTCTTGTTTTTGTCTTGTTTTTCTTCCGTACAGGACTCAGAAGATTTACAGTATATCCGCCTGATGTTGGAGGGCCTGGGATTGTGCTGCTTTGTCTCTCTGGAGGAATAAAAAAAACAACAAAAAAAACTAATAGAACATGCAACTTTTCATCATTTCATGTCCTAAAAATCTTCTTTTTTTCTACAAGTTGTGTCAGTGATTTCCTTCATATCAGAAGAAATCCCTTTGCTGTGCAATATCAGTCAATATTTATGTGACGTTGTCGTGTGGATGTCGACTCTGGACGGACTTTTTGGTTTATTTTTGTAACGGCGTTTTTCGTGATTTCTATTTTTCTAGAACAATGACACGCATGAGGGGGAGTAAGCAAAACCATCTAAGGGAGAAAGGAAAGCGATGTTTTGCTTGTTGCTAAAAAGACAATTTTGTTTAGGTTGCATTTCCTCCTCCTCGTCAAACGTCCCTTCCTGCTCCGACCAGGGCCAAAGCCATAGCCTATCTCAGACGCGCCAGGCATTTAAACACAAACTCACCAGGGACCCCAGCCGCAAGATGCATTCAGGGTCCAACACCACAAGCTCCTCTTGTCCGTTTTTTTGGATTTTCTGAGCAGAGTTTTGGTTTCTGCTGTTCTGTTCAGGGGCTCGAACCTGAAGTCTTTAGTATTCTCTACCTTTGTGTGGCCTGTTCTTCTCGCTGTTACTTTGTACTTCCTCCGACATATCAATCAAACTAAAAGTGGCATGAGTATGGGAGTGCGTGCAAGTGGGTACAAATGAGTAAGAGTCAGAATGTGAGGCGGAATACTGTAAATTCTCAAATGAATGATTGGTACCATCGTTTATTTGAAAAATGTATCTATTATTAATAATAGTGATTAGTTACTGACCATTACATCATGCTGTAAGTCCATGTGACGGTGAAAGCTGAGGTAGATTTTGTGGTTACTGAACATATATATGTATGTATTTATTTATATACATATATATATATATATATATATATATATATATATATATATATATATATATATATATATATATACATATATATTCATATACGTAATTTATCATATCAAGTGACATGAGTGAGAGCAAGACTTCCTCACTTTCTCTTGAGCCTGTTCTCAGCCTTTGGAAGATGAGAGACTTAATTACCAGGCAGTTGAAAGGGCCTAAAATTGAGCCTTGATGAACACCACAATTAAACTAATACACTACAAATAGACTATAACTGTGATTTTTTTGGTTTTTGCTCAGTCAATCTGCTGGTCTGACTAAGTATACATTAAATTTGTGCCTTGTCAACTATTTGCAATTGACCATATGGTGGAAAGTCCTGTTTATTTTTGCCGTAGATTGGTTGGTCATGGATTACATTGAAATTCTTAGATAATATTGCCAATAACGAATACCAGTGAATAGAATACCCTATTTGATATAAAGACAGCTGTTTGAGAATTTACAGTGATTCCATGTTTTATGGTTCCAACCCTATTCTCTGCAGTTGTGATTTGTGTTACGTGTTACCTTGAAGCTGCTAAACCTTGTACTGTGTAGATCAGAGATGTCCTGCCTTGTCCCTGAAGTCCTACATACGTCCTCCATAAGGTGTCCATATACCTCTCACATAAGCACACACACATTGACTTTATAGGCATCACTGGGTGTATTGATTTCAGTTACATCAGTGTGTGGGTACACTCAATTCAGTTTGTGCCTTTCAGGGAAAAACGTCACTTTCACAACAACACACAATTATTTTGTGAATGGTTTGTTGCAGTGGTTTTGTTTTGTCCTGTAGTGAACCGATCAAAGAGGCCAGTTACTGTTGACGTTATAGACTGCATGCGATCAAATAGTTTTCATCGTAAATAGGTGCAGAAAATACGCGAACCCCCCCTTAAAATTTGGAAAAATTTCAATTTTCTGTTCTCATGACCCTCTGTGTCCCAGTCAATTGTTGCGTCTGTAAGGTTTAGAAAACCAGCAAAATTCTGATTTAGTTCTCACAGTTGGACCTACAGAACCTCGGGTACATTGATAATAAGTCCGTATCATTTGTCACATAATGTTTATTAGTCTTATTCAATGCCTTACCAACAAGAAGCATGACAAAATAATAGCCAAGAGCACAGTTTGAAATGTGAGGACAAGACGAAGAAGAAGGTCAACCCGAGAGAAGACGCAGGCATGGATGCTCATTAAAACACGCCCTGAAACAAAGTACATCTATTTAAGTTCGGTATTGGTTTTCTCTCTTCAGACAAAGACATTTACTACACTTACTAACTAGAACGTGTGTTTTTGGAGCCCTAAAACACTTTGTTTTGTTGTGTTTTCATGTATAACGTAAATGTCATGACACCATCTCCTCCACTATTTATGTGATTTAGTGGCAGTGTTAGAGCGCCACATATAGGCTTGACATTTTATATATGAATTCTAGCTTTAAGAACAAAAGTTGAAACAGATCATATGTCTGTATTCATGTGTTCATTAGAGTTTTATTGATGAGTTACCCAATAAAAGCTATGTTTTTAAACCAGTTTTGCTTCAAACTTTATGTGCAATACTTCTATATCTTCAGGAACCGTTTGCTTGAATTTGTCTTTCGTTATAAGCACAATAACAAACAAAAGAACAAAAACCCTAAAGGCACAAACTGGTGCTCATGGTCCACAATTCCGTGTTCTTCAATGTTTTTTGTGAAAAGCAACTGTTTTTATTTTTATTGCATGGTTTTGACTGAAAATGATGATTATGACGACGTGTTCTGCCATTAGTAGAGGAGGTAGTTTGCCTGTGAGTGTGAATCGCCCGTGAAGCTGCCTCCGTCCTCCGTCAAGTACCTTCTTCTGACATTGCCTCCTGCCCCCCGCCCCCTTCCGAGAAAACAACGCTGCCAAATTGGTCTGAAAAGCCAAAATCTTCTTCTTCTTCTTCTGACGTTTTCTCTGTGTATAGGTGGTTCAAGTGTATCACATGTTTAAACCTTGTCCCGTTAATGTTACATTGTGTTTTTAATAAATAAAAAAAAGAACCCCCCGTTTGTTAAAATGTTAATAATATATGCAGAAGAGTTATGAAATAAACTGAAACAAACTTGACTGAGTCAAGTTTTTGTGAGTTCTACATGACCTTGTATTTCATTGTTTGTATTTTTCATGATTACAGTGAGTTCAGAGTCTTCAGTGCACAAAGTTCTGTGAAAACGTCACTGGTTTCTCGCCTCTAAAATTAGATAATTATTGATCAAAGTAATCACAAATGATTATGATTTTGGTCTTAATAGAGAACTGTCGTCATTACCAACACACATACATGACAACAAATGTGAATAGCAAAAAGGAGACCTCATATTTTTAAACAAAAATAACATTGTGGTACATGGAGAATTATTATTATTATTACACTTAAAAAAACCCAACTCTATTAAACATGTAATGAAAAAAGCTGCATCTCATATACAGATACACACATTTTTTAATTATTTTTATTGACAATAAAGGTAAATTACTTTAGTTTATATGCATTTGACATGCCCCCGCCCATTTTCCGACATGAATCAGGCTGCAAACAATCAAGAACAATAACTATTGACCTTGGAGAAAGACAAATCACAAGTACAAATCAGCAATGGTATCATAAACTCAAATATTACTGACTGAATTTCTGTAAAACGGTCTGTACACGTTAAAGCCACTAGATGGTGCCATTGGTTCATATATTTTTATGGTTGCATTCATTGTGCTCTGTAGTCCATGTATTTCTATAATATTTTATTTTCTAACGAATTAACATAACAATGATAATGCTAATAATTATTGTTATTATTATAGTTATCATAACCCTTTTTTGTTTTTATTTTGCTCACAGTATAATGTAATCTCTTTAGAGCTCCTGACCAAGAACAGATAAATAATAAAAGTGAAAATTAAAGTATTTTTTTACATTTAATAACTATACACATACGTGACAAGTTGTCAATAAGTTTGTCACAGTAGAAATACTAAATCTAATAAGCACATTCAGAGGCACATTTTGAATTCTCTTCAGAGACGAACTGAAGCGAATTCTAATTTCCCTCCTTTTTTCCAGCAGCTTCGTCATTGGCTCGCTGCCACACAGACACTCGCGCGTGAGCAGCCTTTCAGCCAATAGCAGAGCGGGAACGGCACAGCATGATTTGCATGTCATGTGTTTAAGAATAGCCCACGTACGAACGCTTCATCAACAATTCTTGAACAGAAAAGTTGTCAACCATGCCGGAACCATCAGGACAGAAGTCTGCACCCAAGAAGGGCTCCAAGAAAGCCGTGACCAAAGCCGGTCCCAAGGGCACCAAGAAGAGGCGAAAGAGCAGGAAGGAGAGCTATGCCATCTACGTGTACAAGGTGCTGAAGCAGGTGCACCCCGACACCGGCGTCTCCTCCAAGGCCATGAACATCATGAACTCGTTCGTCAACGACATCTTCGAGCGTATCGCGTCCGAGGCTTCTCGCCTGGCTCACTACAACAAGCGTTCTACCATCACGTCCCGGGAGATCCAGACCGCGGTTCGCCTGCTCCTGCCCGGCGAACTGGCCAAGCACGCCGTGTCTGAGGGAACCAAGGCCGTGACCAAGTACACCAGCTCCAAGTAAACTGTGGACACCAGTTTAAAAACCCAACGGCTCTTTTCAGAGCCACCTATCTGTTCTTTAAGTCTACTCCTCCTCAAAAATAACATTCTTTAATGTATTATAACATAATATATTTTTACTTTTAAGAAGTTTATACTAAAGGTAAAACTGGTCTTGTTATAAATAGTGAATTACCTTGTTAATTAAGTGAGCTGCCCTCACAAGACTACAATGTTACTGCAGGTGGGCACAACGCCATGACAGTTGAAGTTGTTGTGACAGCAGGTAATTTAAACATGCAGCAGTAGTGTGACACAGGGTGTGGTCGCTCAGTGGTTAAGACTGGTACGTCACGTGCAGAAGATATCATCGTCACGAGTTGTGAGTCGCTTTGGACAAAAGCGTCTGCCATGTGACATGTAATATGACACTTTATTTTGTACCCACAGTCAGCTGTAGGTAGGCTTAATGTTTCATGTTTTGATTTTAATTAATTTTTCATTACTTAGAAGCTGAGGTGACTGAAACTAGTTTCCCTTTGCACAATCACTAATTAAGCAAAAAACACTCTTGAAACCCACCGTGTATTTTAGTTGTTTCTATAAAGTGTATAAACTATAAAATGTATATATGAAGTATATAAATGTGTTTTTTTTTTTAGAACATAAAGGTAATATAACAGTTATCAAAGCAATACCTAACTAAAATATCACTTTATTCTAAAACAAGACAGACACAGTAGAATGTACACAAGTTGATTCACGTTTCCCTCCATTTTTCAATTGTTTAAAAACAGACACGCCCATACCTGACATTTCGGCCAATAGGAGAGCGGAGACGGCACAGAATCATTTGCATGTGATGTCATACACATGTATATAAATAGCCGACACACAAAAGCCAGGTATATTCTTCTTTGAAGAGACTCATCAATCATGCCTGAACCATCAGGACAGAAGTCCGCGGCCAAGAAGGGCTCCAAGAAAGCCGTGATCAAAGCCGGTCCCAAGGGCGGCAAGAAGAGGAGAAAGAGCAGGAGGGAGAGCTACGCTATCTACGTGTACAAGGTGCTGAAGCAGGTGCACCCCGACACCGGGATCTCCTCCAAGGCCATGAGCATCATGAACTCGTTCGTCAGCGACATCTTCGAGCGCATCGCGTCCGAGGCTTCCCGCCTTGCCCTGTACAACAAGCGTTCTACAATCACGTCCCGGGAGATCCAGACCGCGGTCCGCCTGCTGTTGCCCGGTGAGCTGGCCAAGCACGCCGTGTCTGAGGGAACCAAGGCTGTGACCAAGTACACCAGCTCCAAGTAAACTGTGGACACCAGTTTCTTAACCCAACGGCTCTTTTCAGAGCCACCCATCTTCTCTATAAGTCTACTCCTCAAAAATGATATTCTTATATAATGTAAAATATTATAATATAATATTCAGTAGCCTTGAAAAGTCTAAAGTAAAGATACAATTTAAATCTTGCGATAAATAGTGAATGACCTTGTTCAGTGAGTGAGCTGCCCTGACTGGACTGTACTGTTACTGCAGGTGGGCACAACGCCATGACAATTTAATTTGGGTGTTTTTGTTCTGTGATAGAACGTAATCTAAACACACAACAATATTGTGACACCGGGTGTGGTCGCTCAGCGGTTGCGTGATATGGTCGCATGTTGTAAAAAGCTTTGGATAAATGACATGTAATATAATGACACTTTATTTCGTTTTGAAAGTCATCTGTAGGCTTAATGTTTCATGTGTTGATTTTAAGTCATTATTAATTACTTTTATTGACGCTGAAGTGACTGAAACTAGTGTTCCTTTACTTCCTCAACAACTCATAACAAACCACAATGAGTGGATTATTTAAATAGTTAATTTGTGTTTAGAGAATAGTTTGTATATTAAGAAGAACTGAAGGTTGTCTATGGTGAGTCTGAAATGTTATTATACTTATAAATGCTGGCGATAACTCTTCTGCGTCCTAGATGTAACAACAACTTTTTTATTGTTTGCCATTAAAACAAAAACTCAGAACCACCAGTGTCACCAAAACAAATGCAGGACACATTTAAGTGACAAATACCAAACATTTACGCATTATAATAACTAATTTCCCATTATTTTCTCCTGTTTTTCTGTTAACATTTTGCTAATATTTAACGACAAAACATGAACGTGATTGCTGCAACTTTTACATCCCAACATATTGAGATATGAACAAAAAACACCCAAAGTGTAAATGTGTTTCTTCAATAAAAACACAAATGTTATGAGTCAAAAATGAATAAAGTTGTAATGTTACTGCATCAAAAGTTGTGTGACTGCAGTATAATAACACAAATAATCAATGTTTTGTACAATTTTGTTTATTTTATCACACACTTTGACAACACAATATATGAGAGTATGCAACATATATAATATATAACATTGCCACTTGCTTGTACACAGACACTGTGCACAATCACTAATTAAGTGGGGGTGGAGTGGCTCAGTGGTTAAGACCCTACCTTGTGTACCAAAGACATCATGGTCGCAAGTTCTTCTTGTACTTGATTCCATTGTAAGTCGCTTTGGATAAAAGCGTCTGCTAAATGACATGTAATGTAATGTAATGTAATTAAGCAAAAAACACTCCTGAAACCCACCATGTATTTTAGTTTTTTCTATCAATTATACAAAATGTATATAAAAAATATGTATATAAATAAATATATAAAATAAATAATAAATAATATATAAAATAAATATAAGTATATAAATATATACTTTATAGAATATAAAGATAATATAAAAGTTATCAAAGCAATACCAAACTAAATATCACTTTATTTTTAAACGAGACAGACACAGTAGAATGTACACAAGTTGATACACGTTTCCCTCCATTTTTCAATTATTTAAAAAAAGACACGCCCATACCTGACATTTCGGCCAATAGGAGAGAGGAGACGGCACAGCAAGATTTACATGTGATGTCATACACGTGTATATAAATAGCCGTCACACAAAAGCCAGGTACATTCTTTCAAAAATAATAATAATACTCAATACTCATAATAATCAATCATGCCGGAACCATCAGGACAGAAGTCCGCGCCGAAGAAGGGCTCCAAGAAAGCCGTGACCAAAGCCGGTCCCAAGGGCAGCAAGAAGAGGAGAAAGACCAGGAGGGAGAGCTACGCCATCTACGTGTACAAGGTGCTGAAGCAGGTGCACCCCGACACCGGGATCTCCTCCAAGGCCATGAGCATCATGAACTCCTTTGTCAACGACATCTTCGAGCGCATCGGGTCCGAGGCTTCCCGCCTTGCTCTCTACAACAAGCGTTCTACCATCACGTCCCGGGAGATCCAGACCGCGGTCCGCCTGCTGTTACCTGGTGAGCTGGCCAAGCACGCCGTGTCTGAGGGAACCAAGGCTGTGACCAAGTACACCAGCTCCAAGTAAACTGTGGACACCAGTTTAAAAACCCAACGGCTCTTTTCAGAGCCACCCATCTTTTCTATAAAGAGTCTATATCCTTATTCATATAATTAACACGTGTGTGTGTGTGTATCTATACATTTATTTAGTTCTATATTGTAGGCTTCATGTGAAAATAATACATCCCTATATTAAATTAACACAGTAATTAGTGGAAAACCAATGAAATGAATGAATCAACCCTTCCTGTAACATCGAATAATTTAAGTTATACAAATGTCTACACCTAGATGTTGTGACATATTTACTGCTTATTCAGAACAATATATATTTCAAAATAATGACTTTAATGTATTGTTCGATAATATATCTAAAGGATTGTTATTTGTAGAGCATGTACTGTATATTTATATTCAAAATGTTTAATTCCACATATGAAACAAACAATTATGAATATTTGGTTTTGCTGTTGCACAAATAGTGGTTCATAGCAAGCGTGTGATATAATTCCATATCAATAGGATATCATATTTTATTTGACGAAATTGATTGTGACAAATCTTATATACCTAAATTATTTTATATTATTCTTACAGTGTGTGATAGAAAATATCAAACTGTATAATTGTGAAGAAAACATGATTTACTTCAAGGTTTTTGGCTCAGTATTTTTATTAGTTTTATTTTTATTATAGTATTTTTATTATTATAGAAACACATTTACAGTTCCTATTTACGGTGTGTTTTTTGTTGTTGTTTTTGTTGTATTTAAAACTCTATTTTTGACCATTTGCATGTAGAAGCTGTAGGAATCTCGAACTTAATATTTTGTGTTTATATAATCGAGTCATGAAAGTTGTAGTCTAATGTTGAGAAAAACAGGAGAAAATAGCAGCAGAATAGTTTATAAAAAGGTATTTATGTGCTGTCTTTCTGTTTCTGTTCAGTGTCCCCTTTCACTGTAACTGTCAGTAACTGTTGAGGAAAAGGTGCTAGGTGTCTTCTCCCACGTCCGCTCAAGGCACATAAATTCAGCAGCGGGTCATTCGACTTTCATTCGTCAAGAAAACTTATATCGTGACAATGAGTGGACGCGGCAAAGGAGGAAAAGGACTCGGTAAAGGAGGCGCTAAACGTCACCGCAAAGTGCTCCGCGATAACATCCAGGGAATTACCAAGCCCGCCATCCGCCGTCTGGCTCGCCGCGGCGGAGTCAAGCGTATCTCCGGCCTCATCTACGAGGAGACTCGCGGTGTGCTCAAGGTGTTCCTGGAGAACGTCATCCGTGACGCCGTCACCTACACCGAGCACGCCAAGAGGAAGACCGTCACCGCCATGGACGTGGTCTACGCCCTCAAGAGGCAGGGCCGCACACTGTACGGCTTCGGCGGTTAAACTCTGGAACCTGAACGCAACACGACGCTGAATAACACAACGGCTCTTTTAAGAGCCACACACTTTCTCTAAGAGTTTTTCAATCTTCAGTTAAAATGTGTTTGTCGAGATAAATTAGTAGTTAACGTCATATAATGTAGTTTTATAATTTGTGTTCTTGTAGGAAGAACAGTACCTTACTATATTTGACCATTATCTTAGTCTAATTTGAATGCTACTACAACGATGACCTTGTATAGTACCAGCTGCAAATACATTTGCAAATACAATTTATTGTTGTATGTAATTATGTCCATCACATCTTCAACTTATTGGAGTTTCTATGAAGTTAAATGATGAAAACTACTCCTACAGGTGCAACTCATTTGAGATGTGGATAATCCTAATGGCTCACCAGCAATGTGAACTAAAGCTACAATACATGGGTATTTAGTTTGTATTAGTGTTTATATACTTAAATGTAGTAGTATTCACGATAATACTATTATGCTGATTTTAATACATCCATACCATATATATTCTATTTCAACTGTCAAGTAAAAGTTATCTCATACAGTATGAGTAAAGCAGGACTTTACTCGGGACTATGTTGTTCAGATGTAGGTTAATTTGTAATGTGTAGTTCCTTCGTTTTTGACATAAGAGGAGAATTGTGGCTTCGCAGATAAAGTGTGTGGCTCTTAAAAGAGCCGTTGTGTTGTTGTTGTTGTTGTTGTTTAGTGGACTAGTTGAGATCTAAGCTCGCTCCCCGCGGATACGACGGGCCAGCTGGATGTCTTTGGGCATGATGGTGACTCTCTTGGCGTGGATGGCGCACAGGTTGGTGTCCTCGAAGAGGCCGACCAGGTAGGCCTCGCTGGACTCCTGCAGGGCCATGACGGCGGAGCTCTGGAAGCGCAGGTCGGTCTTGAAGTCCTGTGCGATCTCACGCACCAGGCGCTGGAAGGGCAGCTTGCGGATGAGCAGCTCCGTGGACTTCTGGTAGCGGCGGATCTCACGCAGGGCCACGGTGCCGGGCCTGTAACGGTGAGGCTTCTTGACGCCGCCTGTGGCCGGGGCGCTCTTGCGGGCAGCCTTGGTGGCGAGCTGCTTCCTCGGGGCTTTGCCTCCAGTGGATTTACGGGCGGTTTGCTTGGTTCTGGCCATTTTACTTGGAAATACAACTAACTCTTCTGGAAAGAAGTTGTGACATATCGATCTGCGTTGGGATCCGTCTTATAAAGACAGTGCCAGCGTGTTGACAGAGCTGATTGGTCCGAAATAGGCACGTGATCGGGGTAGTGTGGGCGTATTTTTTTGAGAAATAGATTCCAGTCATTCACTGACAAATATCTTCAAAGGCCGACAACAACCTTTATATATACACAGTTTATGACATTGCACATTCTATTCAATTCTATTCTATTCTATTCTATTCTATTCTATCAAAACCTGGTGTATTGTTACGAACATACCACACCGAGTGACGTAGTCAGAACGTTTTATTTCACCCCCCGTCCCCTTCAGAATAAGATATCCGGTTAAGTTATAGAACTCACGTAGGCATTACTGCCATCTAGTGGTATTAAAAGTACATAACAGCGCCTATCAATACACCCTGTATTCCAGGTGTTGTTATTGTCATTCATTTAATGCATTTTCGAAAAGACTGAAGTCCTTATGTTTAAAGGTTTATACAATGTATACATAAATATAAATACTGATGTAAATAACACACACACACACACACACACACATATATATATATATATATATATATATATATATATATATATATATATATATATATATATATATATATATATACATATATATATATATACATATATATATATATATATATATATATATATATATATATATATATTAATGTAAATTTAATACATATTTGTCTACATTATTTTATTATATCCATCTTTTAATATCCTATTTAGGGTTTGAGCACAAGGTGCGTCGAACCCTATTGAAACTGAACAAATCATTTATCTTATTATTGTATATTATGTTTACTGTATATTCACCATAGGGTGTATTCCCCTTTCATTCATGTATGTACAGCAGAAGCTAGTTCAATGAAAAGTAATTTGTATATATATATATATATATATATATATATATATATATATATATATATATATATATATACTTGCTTAACTTGCATAAACCTTCCAGGTCCTTGTGTGTGTAATTCCTCTCTTCTATATTTATATCATCAATCTATTTATTCATTCTTCTATTTACTGGGAGTTTTTGAAATTATCACAACTTTTTGTCACGTTGTCTACAACTTAAAATATTGTATGACCTTAAAATAGCACTAGCATGCCAATAATTATGACAATGATACTACATTGAATAACGAGATGAGCAGTTAATAACAAAATGTTTTTATTTAAAAAAATATATATGTATAAATGAACTTTTTACAAGTTTAAGCACTATCAACTCATACAAGAGCAACCCGTTATATCACATGGTTATGTAATACATGCAAATATATATATAAAAAATAGATTAGCACAGCATTTGCTGAAGTAAAGAACAGTTGATAAGTTTCATGAAAATACAAAGTTGTGACATATAAAGAGAGTCCAGAGTGATAGTTTTGCTCCTGAGAAGCAGGTGAGTGGTTCTTAAAAGAACCTTTTGTTTTTCTACTTAAATCAAATCTCCTTTACTTTTTGGCTGTTTTCTTGGCAGCGGTCTTCTTTGGCTTGGCGACTTTGGCTTTCACGGCCTTCTTTGCGGTCTTCTTGGGAGTCACGGCCTTCTTGGGAGTCACGGCCTTCTTGGGGGCCTTCTTTGCGGCTTTCTTAGGACTCCTCTTGACAGCCGGGGACTTCTTCTTCGGTGTCGTTAGCTTCGCCTTGGGCTTCTTGGCCGCGGGAGTCTTCTTCGCGGCAGCCTTCTTCGGAGTTGCCGGCTTCTTGGCCTTAGCCGCTGGTGTTTTCTTCACCGCCTTCTTCTTGGGCTTCTCGGCTGCGGCGGCTTTCTTGTAGGAACCAGACGCCCCGGTTCCCTTCAGCTGGACCAGTTCGCCTTTGTCGATGAGAGACCTGACGGCGCGCTTAATGTGGACGCCCTTGTGCTCCACGTCGTAGCCACCAGCGGCCAGTGTCCTCTTCAGGGCGATGAATGAAATCCCCTTCCTATCATTAGAAGCAGCCACCGCTTTCAGAATCAACTCTCCAGGGCCGGGACCGGTCTTCTTTGCCGGCTTGGCGGACTTCTTCTTCGGTGCCTTTGCCGGAGCTGGGGCGGCGGGTGCTGCTGGAGCCACTTCTGCCATTTTATTTGCTTCTCTTGCTTCTTATCTTCTTCTCCAAGGAACGCGTGTGTGTCACTGCAAGTTATACAGAGTGAGCCACCGTATCACAGGCACTTAAACACACCATGAGAACCGTAGAGACTCAACCCTGTCTGTCGCTGCGTAGGTGCCGCACAAAAACGCGAGACACTTGTGTTTTCTCGTCACACAAAAACGCCTCAAAAACACGCCAAGTGACACCGACAGCGTGTGAATTTGTCTGGAACGGACGGAGAACAAGTTCCTCTCGACGTGAAACTTAATTTAACACTCGAACGGGTTCGGGTTTTGATCCGTAAGACTTTAAACCTCGTCTGTCAGCCGCCGCGTGAGCCTCTGCCCCGGGACTTTTCCCTCTGATTTCTCCCCTAAAACGTTTAAAAATCACCTGGACACAAAAAAAATCACCCACACGCCGAGAGGAGAAGTTCGTTCAGAGATGGAAACGAAAAAATGTCAACATTTACGGTCAGTTTTGCTGAAAACACGCGTTAATTCAGCAGCTGCAAACACACT
Source organism: Solea senegalensis (assembly GCF_019176455.1). Lineage (NCBI taxonomy): Eukaryota > Metazoa > Chordata > Actinopteri > Pleuronectiformes > Soleidae > Solea > Solea senegalensis. The sequence goes on from NC_058023.1 coordinate 2,030,008, forward strand.
CTGAAGCTGCCTTGGTATTGTCATCTGCCACGACACAGTTCTCTCAGAGTCTGTTTCCTTTCATTCTTTGAATGCGTTTATTTGGCCATAAACACGTTCGGAACACTTTTTATTTTCAACATTTTGACACTTTTGTCATTGTATGAATGGATTTATTTAACACTCAGCTCAGCAGCTGTTGTAAACACAGGAAGCAGCTGTAGCTGAGGTTGGAGGTTCCTGTTTGGATCTTGGCTTCATTTCTTAAAAAAAGGAGTGAGAACGAATAGATAATGTTTTCTTTTACATGGTTTTTAGCATAATGCATTTGTTTGGTGTGAGTCTATTGTTGCATTTTGTTTATCTGTTCAGATATTTTTGTATGAATGTATGTTGACTAATTCATATTTGCTAAACCCTTAAAAGTGGGGTCAAAAATTACCCCATGGCTTGTTATTCTTCGAAATCTTTAAAATTAAAAAAAGTTTTTATGTTTTCATATTTCAGGTATTCCTCATAAAACATGTTTGTGACATGTGGTCATTTGCAGTTTCACTCATTTTAAGAAATTGCAGTTTTTGTATCACTACCTCCGTGCTTGGGGGTCAAAGCATTTCCTATGGAATCTCCTAGGAACCTTTGATTCTTATCAACTATGTCAGTATAAAGGGTTACTCTTAGTATAAATCAGTCTTTTGTAGACCAAAATATAATGAAAATCATCATCTTTAACCTAAATTAAAGGCGTTTCTTGAGTCATTTTTGACCCCACGCATGGACGAGTGCATTCATTTAGATTAATGACTCAAATCGATCAAAAAAGTCAGTCTGAGTGGTTGTTTTGCTGCTTCATAAAAGTTATTCACTTTCACAGACTTCAGAATTGAAGAACATCTCAAATGCTTTTTTTGATGATTTGCTAATATAGGATCGTGTTTGTCGTAGTACTATGGTTTTATTTGTGAACAATTGTGTATTTAAGCTAATACATGAACGCGAGCACATTTTTATTCCTCGTAATTAGCAATTTAATTGATTCAAAATCAATATTTTAGACCAGTGGTTCTCCAACTTTTTATACCAAGTACCACCTAAGAACGTTTAAGAATGTTAAATTACAGTGATGTAAATAGACTTTTCATATCCTCCTCTTCTTCACATAATACTTCACACACTGGTTTAGTGACAGCAATAAGGTAACTCTCTTTTATTTCATTTATTATTATTTTGTTATGTGTTTCATCTTCTCGAACACTCTGGTATGTACAGTAGACCGGTGAATACCACCATAGCATAGGAAGCTCACTACCACGAGTGCTGCTCGCACCACAGTTGCACTCAAATCTAACAGCACCATCATGTGGAGGAGAACTAAAATAACACATGGTCACATCATAACTTGACCTTATGTTCTTTGTGCTCCTGGTTGTTACTCTCTTGTGTTTCTCCAGTGTGATATGGGATGTAACTAAAGCTGTGTGACAAAGTCGTTTTTTAGACATTGAAGATGAACGTTATCTTGCTTACTATTTAAATATGGTAGAAATATAACAACATACAACAAATAGAAGCAGAATATTACTACATTTTTTTACCTGTCAAATTCAACATTACCCCCAGGAAGTGTTTGTTTGTATCCGGCAAATGAACTACAATAAGATGTTTGCCTGTAATAATATCAGGATGAATGATTGACAGACTGACTTTACTCTAAATTAATGAAAATAGTTTAATGTCATATCAATTCAAGGGGCTCATTTTCAAGTATGGTTCATTTTGCAATACCCGACAAATAACGAACTCCCATCAGTATGAAATCTGATTTTGGCCCTGTTGTTCAAGACACATGTTTATTTAATAATGCACACATTTACATAAACTGTAACATGCTCTGAATCATAAGAATGCTAATATGGCACAGTTGGAATTCTGGAGGAGGAGATGTGAGCATAGGGCAACACTGTTGGCGTAGTAGTGGTTAGCCCTCGTAAATAGTTGTTTGTCTCTATATGTGTCCCTGCGATGGACTGGCGAAGGTGTGACCCGCTTATATGTCAGCTGAGATTGGCACAGCTCCTATGGAGGATACAGTGGTAGAAAATGGATGGATGAGGATGTGAGCATATTTGTAATTGATTACATCGTCAAATAGTGTATATTCCTGTTCCAGTCTGGCGTTCTGTAAACAGAGATATGTTTCTGTAAATACTGTGATTAACCTTCACTAGTTGGTTCGAGTTAGTGTTGTGAAGAATGCTGCTTCTCCTTTTTTGAAAACATGAATAAATAAGAAAGTGAAGATGGACGCGAGTCTCATCGGAGTCCACAAAAACGACATTTTCATTTGTCATGTCATGAGTTGTTTTGGTTTCATTGTCTCAGCTGCCATTGTTCTAGTTTGCCTGAGTGATGTTATAAATGAGACATTATTTAAAAATGAATACACAATGTGAACATATGTATGGAAACAACAATAGTGAGTCAGAGTAAAATAATAAAATATTATTATATATATATAATAATATTTTATTATTATTATTCTATTGTGTGAATTTTTATTCCTTCTGTACTGTGTGTCTTGGACCTTGAGTCTGAAAATAAAGCTTATCTCTCTATCTATAGCCCTAGAAACTCTTATAACAACACTTTCCACTTTCAAATCCCTCAAATAATAGTTTCATAAGTTTGTCAACAAATACTTGTCCCGTTTTACAAACGACCCGGACAACTTTTATTTTGAAGGTTTTTTAACCGGATATTCAGAGGCCCTGATCCTGCGAGTCAAGCGACCAAAAGCGGAAATGCCTCCTACCATGACGGGGCTGTCTTCAACAACGTCCGCAGTGAGAGTTTAAATACAGACGTCCACGCTAAGTTGTAGTCACTGATTTGTTTTTGTACGATATTTGATCGCATTAATCATGAGTGGACGCGGCAAAGGAGGAAAAGGACTCGGTAAAGGAGGCGCTAAGCGTCACCGCAAAGTGCTCCGCGATAACATCCAGGGAATCACCAAGCCCGCCATCCGCCGTCTGGCTCGCCGCGGCGGAGTCAAGCGTATCTCCGGCCTCATCTACGAGGAGACTCGCGGTGTGCTGAAGGTGTTCCTGGAGAACGTCATCCGTGACGCCGTCACCTACACCGAGCACGCCAAGAGGAAGACCGTCACCGCCATGGACGTGGTCTACGCTCTCAAGAGACAGGGCCGCACACTGTACGGCTTCGGCGGTTAAACCCTGGAACCTGAACGCAACGCGACGCTGAATAACACAACGGCTCTTTTAAGAGCCACACACTTTCTCTAAGAGCTTGTTTTCTTCCTTTTATTTAAGATCAATATAGAATACTGATAATGTAATGGTCAAAACATATCTTAGATATCAGTTAAATATCAATAATTTATATAATTAAGAGACGGGGCCACCATTACACTCGAACATTTACTGGTGTGAAACTGAACCAATTTAAGATGCTGTCGTGCCATAATATCAACAGTAAACTGTTCATGCCATTATTTAAACCAAGTGGTCCTTTTAGAGCCACCCATTTCTTCCATAAAGAGTAAAATAAGTTTATATTCTTATTTATTTGAATATAAACTGATTCACAATACTGGTTTCAGTCAATGTAAGATTGAACTGTCCAATTACAGTTTTTCTCAATTGCTAAAACACTAAATCCTATTGTCTGAACAAAAATGCTCAGTTGCCTGAACCCACTGATTGAATCAATCACTCTTTTGGCAAAACCATAAGCGCTTTTCACCCGTTCAGACACAACTTGCCAACACCATTTCATTGTGATGCACCCGTGCTGCATAATGGTGAGCACAGGTGACAAAAGTCAAACACAATGAAAGCACAAGTGTCACCACGTGAACACAACAACTCAAAACTGATCACACTTGGGATTCACTGGTTTGTGAGGCTCTACGATGGATAGAAATCTGAGAGGAAGAGTTTGTGTGAGAGGAGGTCGAGGTGGTCAGCGAAGATATCTGATGAAATCAGAGCTACTGTGATTGACCATGTTCTTGTCCATGGTATGAGCATGAGGGAGGCCGGACAAAGGCTACAACCAAACATCAGTAGATTCACTGCACCATAATCCCAAGATTTAGAGAAGAGAGGTAATTACCTTTTTTGACATTATAGTACAGTATGTAAATGTTGACAGCAATTACTGTATACTATACTATATACTGTAAGTAAATATATGTTTCAGTACATCACTGTACCAATGTACTGTAGTATTGTAATGGAGGGTTGGTCTAACTGTTTGCAGGCCGAGTATTCCATGAATATCTTTTGTAACTGCATGTTCTCTTTTTGTAGAATTGAAAGACTGCCACACGGGGGTGGGAGGACATGTATGTTCTCCCCACACCAAGAGACCCTAATTGTTGATATGGTCCGTGAGAACAACGCCATTAAACTGAGTGAAATTCAGCGGAAGATCATTGAGGACCATGTCAACAATTAGGGTATCAACAGTGTCAGCCTCTCGACTGTTGATCGTGTCTCAAGCGCGGCCTGTGATGTGGATGAAGTCCTGTGGCCTGACCCAGTACGGAGACATGATGATGTGGCTGAGTAATGCACTTACTTGTATATTTTTGTACTTTATTTTTACATGGGCTTACTGTACACAAGTGGCAAATGCATAAGATTTCTGTTTGTTTTTACAAGTGCTAAATGCACTGTTTTTTTTGTTCTGCAACATGCATTTAGCCTACAGTGAACAATAAACATTTATTTCTCCAGCTTCATGTCCAGAGCATTGTGTTTTCTATTTTTCTATGTAGTGTTTCGTGACCGTTCGGTAGTTTTTTTTTTAATTTTGATTGACTCGGGGCACGATTTGACAACATAGTTCACTTTTGAGCACAGATTGAACTGTTTTGAGGTGAACGTTTGGTTTTCATGTTATAAAAAACAACCAGGGGTAGATGTTATACTTTGTTTATTAGGGTGCAACATCTTTGTTTCCACACATCAACAATAAAGCTGAAAGCATATTTACAATGCATTTGACATCTGAAATAAATGTTTCTTTAACTTAAATGTTGATATTAAGGAAATAAATGATGTGCCTTTAAGTGTCAACTGTGTAAGTTTAATTAGTTAAGAGGAGAATCGACTCTTTACAGATCTTTACATCTTATAAACGTCTTCTACAACTTACATTCATTGGAGTTTCCATGTAAGTTTCTATGAAGTTAAATGATGAAAACTACACCTAGATGTGCAACTTTTAAGTGGATAATCCTAATGGCTCGCCAGAAATGGTGAACTATAGCTACAATTTGACCCACATTCAGTTTGTATTAGTGTTTATATACTTAATGATACTGTTATGTTTATTTTAATACACCCATACCATAGGTAACGTACATTCTATTTCAACTTTCAAGTAAAAATTTATCTCATGCAGTATGAGTAAAGTAGGACTTTACTCGGGACTATGTTGTTCGGATGTAATGTAGTTTAATTTGTAATGTATAGTTCATTCGTTTTTGACATAGGAGAATTGTGGCTTCGCAGATAAAGTGTGTGGCTCTTAAAAGAGCCGTTGTGTTGTTGTTGTTTAGTGGACTAGTTGAGATCTAAGCTCGCTCTCCGCGGATACGACGGGCCAGCTGGATGTCTTTGGGCATGATGGTGACTCTCTTGGCGTGGATGGCGCACAGGTTGGTGTCCTCGAAGAGGCCGACCAGGTAGGCCTCGCTGGACTCCTGCAGGGCCATGACGGCGGAGCTCTGGAAGCGCAGGTCGGTCTTGAAGTCCTGTGCGATCTCGCGCACCAGGCGCTGGAAGGGCAGCTTGCGGATGAGCAGCTCCGTGGACTTCTGGTAGCGGCGGATCTCACGCAGGGCCACGGTGCCGGGCCTGTAACGGTGAGGCTTCTTGACGCCGCCGGTGGCCGGGGCGCTCTTGCGGGCAGCCTTGGTGGCGAGCTGCTTCCTCGGGGCTTTGCCTCCGGTGGATTTACGGGCGGTTTGCTTGGTTCTGGCCATTTTAACAAATACTTTTCTCTTGAATGACAAGAAAAATGCAATGAGGAGAGAAGGAAGCGCGCTTTTTTTATAGCGTTGGAGCGGCCATGAGGGCGGTGACGGTGCCTCAGTTCTCCGGCTCCTGGTTGGTCAGCGGCTCTTCCACGAGCTCAGCGCCGCCCAGAGGCGCGAGCCTCTTTGTGAAGCTCCGCTGCTCATTGGACAAAAGAGTTTTGAAAATGTCCGCCAAAAGTTCCGGGAGGAGCCGCGTTTTCCAGCGAGATAAAACGGAGGCTTTGCTCAGTGAGAGTCACAGTTTGTCTGAGACCTGAAATCAAACAACAACAACATTATGTCTGGAAGAGGTAAAACCGGCGGAAAGGCAAGAGCCAAGGCAAAGACCCGCTCCTCCAGGGCCGGGCTCCAGTTCCCCGTGGGCCGTGTCCACAGGCTGCTGAGGAAGGGCAACTACGCCCAGCGTGTCGGTGCCGGCGCCCCCGTCTACCTGGCGGCCGTGCTCGAGTACCTCACCGCTGAGATCCTCGAGCTGGCTGGAAACGCCGCCCGCGACAACAAGAAGACCCGCATCATCCCGCGTCACCTGCAGCTGGCTGTCCGCAACGACGAGGAGCTCAACAAGCTGCTCGGCGGAGTCACCATCGCCCAGGGCGGAGTCCTGCCCAACATCCAGGCTGTTCTCCTGCCCAAGAAGACCGAGAAGGCCGCGTCCAAGAAGTAAACACTGATCCTTCATCAAAACACAACACAACAACGGCTCTTTTAAGAGCCACACACTTTCTCTGAGACAAAACTAAAACCTCTTCATCACAACATTAATTCATGCGTGTAGAAATGTGAGAAAAATGTTAATATTTTAATGTGTGCTCTACATGATCATGTATTATATACCACCGATGGCATATAGAAGCTCTCTCTACAGTTACATGACAATGTTTTGTATAAGTCATAAAGTCTGCAATAATAAATTTTACATTAGTATACATAAACAAAAAGTAGTTGCCTTAAGAGGTGCAGTAAATGCAGGAAGGATATCTTATTATTTTTATATATTATGTATATATACATATATATAGTGTGTGTATATATATGTATATATATATAGAACACTTCTGAAGAATGTTCCAAAGTGAAGTTTAAATCTTTATTTTTATAAGAGTTCTACAAGGTAACTTGTGATACCTTTTACTGTTATTTGATTCTAGGATGTTACAAGACTTCATATATTTGATTAATATATGAAGGAATAAAAATACAACAAAAATAAATCAGAAGAATTTAAAATAATAACAGTTAATGTTTGACTGTTTGGGTTTAAATGTAAATAAAGAAGGCACATGTTTTTTTTTAGTTTGTTCCTGATTTAGTCTTTTAACAGACATTGATATTATAATAAAAATGATAATAGCAACTATAATCATAACAATAATAATAATATAACAAATATATTGGTTTATAACCGATTTATAAAGTTATTTAAAAGAAAAAAGTCGAGTTTTATGGGGGATGAAAAGCAGACGTATGATATTTTTTTTACACTATCCCCAAACATTTAAACCGAAAAAATCAGGACGTAAAAAAGGTCTCGTTATCTCATAAAGACACATGACATAATTAGTTGGTACAGACACATTCATTTTTGATCTATAATTAAAAAAAAAAAACTTTATTCAAACTGCCTCACAATGACATGGTTTGTATAGAAACATGTTCCTTGAATTGACTGTAATGTAATGTTTATTCATTCATTCGTATTTAACAGAGCATTTACAAAAACAGTGAATTAAAACTGATATGTACAAAAAAATATCTAGAAAATGAATCAGAATCATGAATTTACCTAAACTGAACATTAGAATTATCTGAAGTGTAAGATTTACTGGAAGAATGGAGATGAGTGGAAATACTCTATTATTACTTTATGATATAAACTATTATTTTCAATTTACAAACCAATCAAAAATCTAATTTCTCACTCGATGCCGACAATCTCCAAAGTTAATTCACCACATTGATGTAACAAGAATCAGTTTATTGGTTCTCTAAATCATCATGATGGATTTTTATTAGCAAAATGCTTAATTATGATACCGACTCGCTGATGTTTGACTATATATTCTCTTCTTTGGGGGTTAGTAACACAATTATTGTCTGGTACGGAAAATTCACAGCATGCTTCCTCAGTCACATTGGCCATAAAACTAGTTATTATGTCATCATACATTTATATAATCATACACTTCTTGTATAATTACTAATAAACTATGTTTTTTCACTAATTCCCAGAAATAAATATCCTATGTGTATTAGCAGAGATTCTCGGTCGCTTCGGTGCTTTTCTCAGATCAGAATGAACAATTCTCATAACTATTAGTTCACATTTAGTCATTTGTGCACATCATAGTAGCAATTTCTCCTTCCTCAGAACAAATTGCAAATGCTTTTGGAAATCTATCTAAAACACTATCATTTGCTTATGTCATGTCAGTCAAAATGAACTATACTTATGGACGCTGAATAGTCGTTCCCAATAAAACTAATAGTCTTCATTTCATTGCTTGAGTCATTACATACAAAATTGTTGAACTAGTTATCAAATTCTGTCAAGCAAATTTGAACCTTTCTTTATCAGTTTTTCCTGGAAATGTCTCCTAAATTGAACAATTGCTCTCAGGTGAACTTCAGCTTTCACTCACACATTCACAGCAGGTGTAACCACTTGTTCAGTCACTCAGGGATGAATCCCACGAACCCTCACTTGGCATATATGGACCAAGCAGGACATAGTGTGTCAGCATCGTGCAAGAGGGGTGAGGATGGGGGAGAAGAGGCCAAAACATAACCAGATTCTATCTGATTAACCTATGTTCAGTTATAATATGTACTGTTATATTGTTCACATCTACAAAAGGGTTTTTGTTCTTATGTTTGTTCTAAATAAGTGATAGTAGTGTATTTTTCTTTTGCACATTGCTGGAGAATTGAAAGAGCATATACGGTAAAAATGTGAAATGTATGTATTCAACTCACTTACTCCAGCTACGTGTAACTTTACTGTTAAAAAGTAGTGTATAGTGCTGTCTTGATCATTTTCAGGTAGTGTCATAGGAAAACTTCATCATCTAAATAGGAATTTACTTATATTTTGACAAAATACAAAAGAGCTCAAAATTATGTATCTATGTACATATGTATTTCAGAGTGTTTGTGCTCTTATAGAAAGTTGTGTGGCTCTTAAAAGAGCCTTTGTGTTTACAGGTGGATTTGGTTTAACTGCTCACTTCTTTGCTGCAGTCTTCTTGGCCGCGGTCTTCTTCGCTGCTTTGGGCTTCGCCGCCTTCTTGGCGGGAGACTTCTTGGGAGCAGCGGCTTTCTTGGTGACCTTCTTGGGGCTCTTAGCAGCGACCTTCTTGGGGCTCTTGGCTGCCTTCTTGGCCGCCGCCGCCGCGGGTTTCTTTGCCTTCTTCGGGGACTTCTTAGCGGCCGCTGGCTTCTTGGCTGCGGGCTTTGCCTTCTTGGCGGCTACGGCTCTCTTAGCGGCGGGCTTCTTGGCCTTAGGAGCGACCTTCTTGGCCGGCTTGGCGGCCTTAGGCTCGGCCTTCTGCTTGTTCAGCTTGAAAGAACCGGAGGCTCCGCTTCCCTTGGGCTGAGCCAGAGTCCCGTTAGCGACCAGAGCCTTCACGGCGGTCTTCACGCGGCTGTTGTTCTTCTCCACATCGTATCCTTCGGCGAACAGAGCCTTCTTCAGGGCTGCCAGAGACACGCCGCTGCGTTCCTTGGACGCGGTCACGGTTGCGATGATCAGCTCGCGGACGTTGGGTCCGGCCTTCGCGGGCTTGCTTGCCTTCTTCTTGGGGGCTTTGGCTGGAGCCTTGGCCGGAGCCGCGGCGGGGGCTGGTGCTTCTTCTGCCATGTTTAGTGTTCGCTGATGAGAAGTCAGAGTCAACTGATTTCATTTGAGTAGGGGGCTGTCCTTAAACACACCATGAGAACCGTGGAGACTCAACCCCGACACTGCTCCCCCGTCCGTGCTCTCTCAACACCGGGACACTTGTGTTTTCTCTTCACCGATAAAACGCGATAAAATGACGGTAGAACATGCGCTGAAAGCCGGCGGTGGATGGAGCCGACACCTGCGGCGTGTGTGCTGATGGACGAGCCGCGCAGAGCTCCGGGAGTCTCGGCTTTCTGTCTGCGGAGACTCCAAACCTCGTCTGATCGCCGCCGTCAGCGACGCGGACCGGCGACTTTTCCCTCTTCTTTGTCTCCTAAAACGGGTCCAGATGTCCCGCGGCTCGGTCAGAACCCGTCCACCGGCTGCTCCACACGTTCGTTTCGGGTCTCGGCGCAAAAACAAGCAGCTCCCGGTGATTATTGTATGAAAACGTGACGCCGATGTGTGGACAGCAAACACAGAGGTGATGGAGGCTTGTGGAGCTGCTGCTTCTACTTCACGCTGATCACTCATCGATGTCATCAATACTCTTATCATCTCATGTTGGAAATAAAGAAAGCAATAATTAAAAAAAAATACTCATTAACAGTTAATGATGGAATTTATGAACTGAGGAGTTCACATTGTAATAAGTGATGCACTCAGCAAAATAACAAACTATTTGAGATAATGTACAGCATGAGATAAATCCAATCCACTCCAACTTTATCTATACAGCTGGAACAAGCTGCAAGTGTACATCAGAGATAAATAAAACATATATATATATGTTATATAAAATAAAATGTTATATATATAAAATGTTTTAGATAAAATATCTAATAGACCTGAGAACAAACAAGAAAATATATACTAAAACAGTGAATTATTGTAGAAACTATAAAAAAATTAAAATAAGCTCAAATATGACGTGATGTTGTAAAAGGTGACACGCAAATTAAACTCATTTTTCACAGTAACGACAGTGAAGAAAAATATCTGAAGCTTCGGTTTAAACAGTTTATCGTTGATTTATTTTTTTTTTTAAACAGAAGAGTTTACACAGTAATGAACCACTCCAATAACGGATACAGTAATTTATATATTTATATTTGTAATATTTATAATAGTAATTTACAACAAAGGAGTCATTTTAAAGATTACTTCTATCCTTATAACAGAACAACACTGTCTCTGTCCCTTCTCTCGGCAGCAGACTCCATATGTTGATATTATTCAATAATAAACACTAAATAAAAAAAACCTCAGTAAATAAAAGATACTAGAAAATGTTTGTGATGTTCACAACGTTGTATATTACATTATTCAGCCTATAGTAAAACAAAAAACTTGACTTGTACATTAGGATTATCTTCAACATTTCCAACAATTATTCAAACTTCAGTCCATTTTATTTGGATTCCTGTTATTATGCTGTTCCTCCAGGACACCGATGTGGCGAGAAGTCACTGAATACAACGATTACATCAATAGAAAATAGATGTTGTTATTCTTCTCCTCCTTCTTCGCCGTCTTCAATTGTCATCTGGCGACGACAACTCCCCGCACAAGACAAACCAGACTCTGGTGTGTCATTCCACGCTGGTGGGATGACCTACCAAGCGTCACCAGAACGGGGTCAGAACGCTGTCCATCTTCAAGACGCTCTTGAAGACCCAACTCTTCCAAGAGCATCTTCTGTCCTAGCACTTACTTTTACTCCCTCTCAGTGCTCTGTTCCTATCTATCGGAGTTCCTTCCAGTGTAGCTTATTCCTCTTGGAACACTACAATTGGCTGCATCACCATACTTAATCTATCTGTGTGGATTATGACAATTAGGTTAAATTTAACCTGTATGTAACCTGGTAATCTCAAGAGTTTTTTTGCATATTACAGTAACATTTACACAGACATGTAAAGAGAGATATTTTACCATTCATAGAATATCCATATTATTTCAACCCAAATTATAATCCCAACTACTGGCAACATTCAGCCATAAAACAGGGCAGCGTGATTCAGTGAAAACATCTTCATCAGATTATCTTCATCAAACCACAAGCTCAGGTATTTCACAAACACTTTCTGATGTCATACTCAGAAGGTGAATACTCCACTTGTTTTTACACTTGCTTAGTCATATTTCCATCATCTGTTGTTGTTGTTGTTGTTGTTTGTGTTCTTTTTGAAATAACAGTTGCTGTAAATACAGTTCTATCGTGGCATTGTCCATTTTAGTCAGGAGGCGACTTTTAGGTGTAATATGTTTAGTTTGCTTAACAGACATTTCCTGAAACTATAAGTTTACCAAAAACAACAAAGTCTTGTCTTAATTTCTGTGTGAGTCTCACCTTAATCTGCATTGTGTGAATGCAGATTAAGGCGATACTCACACAGAAAGTAGCATATTTAATGGTCTGTATGTGGATTACAGGGGTTGCGTTGCTCAGTAATGTGTGTTTTATTCCCAAACGGTGAGTTTAAAGTCTCTTCCTCTTCGGTCGCGCGCTCAAAGAAACTGCAACTCATTCAAATTTCCCTCCTTTTTCAGCCGCCGGCTCGTTGCAGCAGCCTTTCAGCCAATGGGAGAGCAGAGCCGACACAGCCTCATTTACATGTCGTGTGTTTAAGAATAGCTGATGTAAAGATAGTAGGTCACAGTCTCTCATAGAGAAACTTGTTGATTTAATCATGCCCGAGACAGTAGCGCCGAAAGCGCCCAAGAAGGGCTCCAAGAAAGCCGTCACCAAAGTTGGCCCCAAGGGCGGCAAGAAGAGGAGAAAGACCAGGAGGGAGAGCTACGCCATCTACGTGTACAAGGTGCTGAAGCAGGTGCACCCCGACACCGGGATCTCCTCCAAGGCCATGAGCATCATGAACTCGTTCGTCAGTGACATCTTCGAGCGTATCGCGTCCGAGGCTTCCCGCCTGGCTCTCTACAACAAGCGCTCCACCATCTCGTCCCGGGAGATCCAGACCGCGGTCCGCCTGCTGTTGCCCGGTGAGCTGGCCAAGCACGCCGTGTCTGAGGGAACCAAGGCTGTAACCAAGTACACCAGCTCCAAGTAAACTGTTGACACCAGTTTCTAAACCCAACGGCTCTTTTCAGAGCCACTCACTTCTACAAAGAGTAAATACTCTCTCTTCATAGAAAATGATGTTTAATTAACTTAAAAAACCCAGAGTAATTCACTATGTTTGATGTACAACACCTTTTGATTTAATATGGAGGTCCTCAACTTGATCTGTCAAATTCATGCCACCTGACACGTTGGTCTTTGTTGATGCATGAATCTCATTTTGCGTTATTTTATATTGAAACACTGATATATCATAAATACTATCTTCTCATTCTCCCCCTAATGACCAAACTTGACACTCCATGTCCTCCATGTTTGAGACCATGAATAGTCCATGAAGTCTAGTACAGTATAAAGGACATAAATTTTACTTTGTTTGCCTGGTTTGTGGTGACCCCTAAAGTAAGAAGTTGTCAAGTTGCCGTCAACTATTTTTGACCCCAGTGGCTTCAATGGGAACATTTACACACAAAAGTTGTTCGGTTTATTTTAAGTCTTTCTTTAAGACTTTTTTTTTCAACAAGATCATTGCAGCAAAAATTTGGGCAGCAATTGTGTATGATCTGTGTCTTTATTAATATTTTTACAAAGCATAACCTGTGCGTGTATAAACACATATAATAGGGTTTTAAATATCAGTTTCCATATGACAAAGTTGAATTTATATCATATACTTTAGTTCTGCAGTGGTGACATTTACATTGTCAAAGCAGCAAGACAGTAAAGATAAAGACAATGAATAATAAACATGCATTGAAAAGAAAGTGTAGAATAGTATAGACAGATATTAATAAGACTAAAAAAAGTGTACAATTTCCAGAATATATACAGTATGGGCTTGATATTTACATGAACATGGGATATATGTATATTACACTTACTATAAAAATGTGTCAATGTTAGTTAAAATAATGTTTTTAAGTTAAAAGCACATTTCTAAAGTGTAAATGAGTTTATAGCTATAGCTTCAAGTTATATAAATGATTAAAAGAAGAAGAAGAAATGGCTGTAACAGCTTATAAAATTCACTGAACAACTGTTTAATCGTTGTGCTGAGAGAAGTTCAGTTTGAATGTTTAAACTTCTGTTGCCCAATGAAAGGCCGAGTAGATCACGTGACAAAATTGGACCAATGAGCGTCACCCGCGCCACGGTGTTGGCTTTAAAAGAAGCGTTTGCAGCCGTTTGCCTCCATTCTTTCAGTTTCTTTGAAACGAGTAGTTATCGACAATGGCCAGAACCAAGCAAACCGCCCGTAAATCCACCGGAGGCAAAGCCCCGAGGAAGCAGCTCGCCACCAAGGCTGCCCGCAAGAGCGCCCCGGCCACTGGCGGCGTCAAGAAGCCTCACCGTTACAGGCCCGGCACCGTGGCCCTGCGTGAGATCCGTCGCTACCAGAAGTCCACGGAGCTGCTCATCCGCAAGCTGCCCTTCCAGCGCCTGGTGCGTGAGATCGCACAGGACTTCAAGACCGACCTGCGCTTCCAGAGCTCCGCCGTCATGGCCCTGCAGGAGTCCAGCGAGGCCTACCTGGTCGGCCTCTTCGAGGACACCAACCTGTGCGCCATCCACGCCAAGAGAGTCACCATCATGCCCAAAGACATCCAGCTGGCCCGTCGTATCCGCGGAGAGCGAGCTTAGATCTCAACTAGTCCACTAAACAACAACAACAACACAACGGCTCTTTTAAGAGCCACACACTTTATCTGTAAAGCCACAATTCTCCTTAACTGGTCAGAAATACAATGTGTTGCTTCAATTGTCGTATCCTAATATGCCATAATAGAAAAAAGAGAATGTTTGTGTGTAAGGATCAAACGTAGAAAAAACAAACCAAATTGGGAAATTGTTTCAATATTTCTGATAATCTTTTACACGGTTTATACTTTAAACTTGAATTTCCTTGAAGTCAATGTACATTACTTAATATTAGTAGTATGCACAAGTTTTTATACACATATTTTTTGTTAATGGCTAATTGTTCTTTATACTATCATACTCTTAATTGCAAATAATGGCGTTAAGCTTATTTTTTCAACACAATACACGATGAAATGACATGTTTGTTGATGATTTGTTATGCTACTACTAATGTTTCAGTACAAAACAGTTAGTATTTTTTGTTGTTGTGGGTTACTGAATTGGACAATTCGGATGGAAAATAACAGTTTTAGACCAATTGATGGGGGAAGGGTTAAGTGTGGGGAATGAATATGTAATTGGAGTAGTGTTATAGTACTGCATGCAATAGTAATTGTAGTTCTGATATTGGAACAATTTTAGAGTACTGAAGCATCCAGATAACACAAACTGTATATGGTTTTATGTTAATTTGTTAATTACATGTTAATTTCATGTAATTGCTTTTTGAGTTCACACCTATAAGCACATTTCAACACTTGACCTTATAGAAATTGTTGGTCAGTTCAAGTAATGTTTTTAGTATAATCCCTGGTTTTAAACAAAAACAGGCCTTCTGGAATATTAATAAATGCAGAAATATGTTACGTTCAATGATACTGGCACAAATGTTAGGAATGCTTTTAAATAATTACTGTATTTGGTTCTGTTTGAAACAATGAAGCATTTTAATTACTTCAAAGGGATGAATAGATATAGGTTCGTACCATGATCAATTATGATAATATTCGCATAGAAGATTGAGAAACTCTCAGAGAAAGTGTGTGGCTCTTAAAAGAGCCGTTGTGTTATTCAGCGTCGTGTTGCGTTCAGGTTCCAGGGTTTAACCGCCGAAGCCGTACAGTGTGCGGCCCTGTCTCTTGAGAGCGTAGACCACGTCCATGGCGGTGACGGTCTTCCTCTTGGCGTGCTCGGTGTAGGTGACGGCGTCACGGATGACGTTCTCCAGGAACACCTTGAGCACACCGCGAGTCTCCTCGTAGATGAGGCCGGAGATTCGCTTGACTCCGCCGCGGCGAGCCAGACGGCGGATGGCGGGCTTAGTGATTCCCTGGATGTTATCGCGGAGCACTTTACGGTGACGCTTGGCGCCTCCTTTACCGAGTCCTTTTCCTCCTTTGCCGCGTCCACTCATGATTAATGCGATCAAATATTGTACTAAGACAAAACAGTGACTGGAACTGAGCGTGGACGTCTGTACTTGAAGTCTCACTGCGAACGTTGTTGAAGACAGCCCCGTCATGGTAGGAGGTATTTCCGTTTTGTCGTTTCGAGTTACAGCACGAGAACCTCTGAATTTCCGGTTAGAAACTTTAAAAATAAAACTAGAATAACTGACATTTTACAATCTAAACGTCTTATTCTCAAATATTCAACGCAAGGTCAGTTTTTTTTTACATTTTCTGATCTTTATCATGTGTGTTTTTGCTGCTTCATCATCTGAATTGATTATAATTTTGACATCACATAGAATAAGAATAAGAATAGCACTTTATTGTTTTTTACTAAGGTTGACATTTGCCTTAGTCCACCAACATGAAATAAAATGAGACATAAAAACAACATACTCTTTGTATTCAAACATGTTTTCAGTAGTTTTTCCTCCATGAAAAACATCAGTGACAACTTTAAATGTTTTAAATGTACAAACAAAATGGTAAAGCAGGCATTTTGTTGCAATGTTTTTGAATGAGGGACCTTTTCAAAAAATCTATATACTGTGTTTGGCCTCTAACAGACAAGTAAGAACTGTTTAATAAATTACACTACATTACATGTCATTTAGCAGAGTAAAACTTGCGAACGTGAAGTCTTTGGCTCACAGGGTTCCGGTCTTAACCACTGAGCCACTCCACCCCCATATAAATACTTGTTGGCCTCTGTACCCTCCCATATAAATGAATAGGATATAACATACAGTACAGTAACATACCTATTATTACTCATTCGGTGTACAAGAAAGAAAATATAACACAATTAGAATGTGTCTATGTGGATGAACAATGTTGTATGGTTAGTTATCAAAATGGAGGCTTAACCACTTTAACTGCATCTTCTTTGTTTAATTTTTGGCTTGTCGCAAATAAAATGTGAGGCTACGGAAAATATCCCATAACAATCAGGTTGTTATATAAAACATATGGTCTGCGTTTAAACAAACAGTAAAACATGAGTTACTATGAATTTAAATAATTCAGACTTTTATTTTTGTCTTACATATATTAAGTAACATTACAGGTCACCCAGTCCAACACATTACTAATAAGTGAGAAAAAACATAATTTTTTGTAATGATTTATATAGATAGATATGAAAAAGAAAAGGTTATAGACTTATGTATATCTCACTGAGTTTATAAACTTACTAAGAACAACAACTGTGATTCAGTCATTTATTATTATAATTTTTACTATTACTACTGTTATCAATATTATTATAGTATAAGAAAAAATTCTAAGAGGATTTAGTTTGTCTCAGAAAAAGTGGGTGGCTCTTAAAAGAGCCGTTGTGTTGTGTTGTCAGGAATCCGTGTTTACTTCTTGGACGCGGCCTTCTCGGTCTTCTTGGGCAGGAGAACAGCCTGGATGTTGGGCAGGACTCCGCCCTGGGCGATGGTGACTCCGCCGAGCAGCTTGTTGAGCTCCTCGTCGTTGCGGACAGCCAGCTGCAGGTGACGCGGGATGATGCGGGTCTTTTTGTTGTCGCGGGCGGCGTTTCCAGCCAGCTCGAGGATCTCAGCGGTGAGGTACTCGAGCACGGCCGCCAGGTAGACGGGGGCGCCGGCACCGACACGCTGGGCGTAGTTGCCCTTCCTCAGCAGCCTGTGGACACGGCCCACGGGGAACTGGAGCCCGGCCCTGGAGGAGCGGGTCTTTGCCTTGGCTCTTGCCTTTCCGCCGGTTTTACCTCTTCCAGACATCTTCGAATTTGTTGTATAGCTGTGTGATACTGCTGAACAGCGGCGAGCTGGTATATATAACCCCTCCGCGGCTCCCAGCTCGTCGCTCATTGGCTGTAGGGAGCCTTCAAAGCAATCGTCCAATCACAAAGCAGTAAGTAAAGTTACGGCATTGATCATGCAATTTCCGTTCCGCACGTCCGAGGACTTTCAAAATAAAACAAAACAATATAATGAAAAAAGGAAATTATAGAAAAGGTGGCCGTTCATTTCCGGTTTAAGCAACTTTACAATTGTTCTGTGAAACTCAAGTCACAATTACACACATTTCTTTATTCGTTGACTTTATTTGTAACTTTGTAAATTAATTAGATTAAAAAAAGATTAATTAATGAATAGAAGATCCTCCACAGATCAAACAAGTCAGTGTATCGTCCTCCTATTCTTCACATATCCTTATATATAAATATAAATTACATACGACAGAGCAAGAGATATGCTGAATCTCATTATCATTATTTCATCTATTGTTATATTTTTGTTATTTGTTTTATTTTGTACACATTGGACACTCTAAATTGACAGTAGGCCTGAGTATGAGGGTGGATGGTTGTTTGTCTCTATGTGTGTCCAGGGTGTGACCCTCGCATTTCACCCTCTGTCAGCTAAGATTGGCACCAGCGAGTCGCCATGTAACCCTCATGTGGAGGATAAAGCGGTAGAAGGAGTGTGTGTGTGTTTCATTTTCTATGTACTCCACTGAAAATGCCTCAGTTCCAGTCTGATCACATACCCTGGTTTCACAATTTGATAACCATGGAGGTCGAGAGTAACAGAGTTGAGCAATGGGGGTTCTGATTAGAGTAGAGTAGAGTAGAGTGTTGGTGGCTGAGAGTAGAATAGAGTAACTGTGGCGTAGAGTAAAGTAAATGTGGCCAAGACTAGATTAGAGTGGAGTAATGGTAACAGAGAGTAGGATAGCTGTGGACAAGAGTAGAGTAGACATGGCTCAGAGTAAATTGGAATAATGTTGACCAAGAGTAGAGTAACTGTGACAGTAGAGTAGAGTAGGACAGGGTAGCAGGGGTTTGGGGTCAGAGGGGAAAGGTTTCCCAGCATCCTCGCTGATTGACGAAGACATGTCGGCCATCTTGGATTGTAGCGGGGAAGAAGGATTGATGCGGTGAGCTCCATTTTTATTTGTCTAATTCATTTCTTCAGCCTTTTCCGCGTCAGACTCGCCTCGGGTGAATTGCCGGTCGTGTGTGGTGGTGACGGCGACACCGGGCCGAGAGAAGAAGCCACAGAAACCTGGCATTAAACGCTGCAGCGCGGCTTCGTTTCTTTTTGTTGTTGTTTTGGGGGAAGTGGCCGACGGAGGCGCAGCAGGCCCAAACCCGAACAAAAACACCCCGGAACCCCGCTCCCCGCTACGCACGAGAGCCTTTCTTCACACCCGCGTTTAAACCTCCTCTATTCGCCTCTCGGTGACCGCTCAGCCGGCTCCCAGCTGCACGCGTGGCGGCTTAATTGCTTTGTCGTTAGCCGATTAGCTTGTTATGTAGCTAATGTTAGCTGTAACGCTAATGCCCCCATGTATCCCCATTGAACTAGCTATTAGCTTACGCGCTCTTGTTAGCTAACAGTAGCTCCTGACACATTGTGAAGCTAACACGGTAACGCAAGTTCGTAGTTAATATATGTTCACGCCACATTAGAAGAAACGTGCGCGGGGTGAGTCTGTTTATTTGTGTTTTATTCTAAACCACTATTTATTATTGTGTCTTTATAGTAGCATTGGCGAGAGTATGGAGTAGCAGCCTGCGTTGGCTCACGCAGCTAGCATTAGCACTAGCCCTTTGCAAACACTGCTGCACGTTGAGCGGAACTTCAAAAAAAGAACATTTAAATTTGTGCAAGTGTTGATACGTGGAGGTGGCTTCACGGTGTGAATTAGACGTGGCGGTTTGAAAGCACCTAATGTAAATGTTGTACTTGTTAACATGGCGTTAGCTTTGTTAGCCTGTGTTTAACTGAGTCTCAGTGATGCCGGTGACGGTGAATACTTGTCTGCGTTTACGTCGATAGTCACGTTTAAACATCTGGAAGCAGTGTCCACACAGCTGTTAATACTCGTACTCCTTGTGCATTTAAAAGTGTTATTTTTCCTCCACTCAAATCAGAACAGTCTACACTCACATCCTCACCTTTGTTTTAGCACCTGCACATTTCCATTATACATCTCTGTGAAGTTTGTGTTTTTAATCAAACATGTGCGCAAATCTTAAATTTATGACACAATTGTTGCATCACAGGATGGATATTAATTGTCCCACAGCTTTAGGAATGGACCATAGTGCTCAGGAAACTTAATATAAACACGAAATCTCTAAGAAGAGTGTGTTTTTTTTCTTAATAGATATACAATTTGCAGGGTATTTTATTCATTTTATGCCAAAGTGGTTATGGTTTTGTCTGTATTCGTGTTTGTGAGAATAAAGTTATGCAAATTAATTAATTATTCATTGGAATTTAGACAGGATTGAAAAAAAATGTTGCGTCCCATTTGTAGTCGGAACTTGGTTTTGAAACTCGTAGCAACCAACCCCCCGACATGGTATTAAAAGATAGCTGCCATTGTACTAAACACGGCTACTTTTACCGTTAATAGCACCTCTATCATATTTGTTTCACTGTGAGTTCAGCCGTACATATGGTGATGTTTAATTTACACTGTTTGTGAGCGCAAAATCCCATACAGGGCGTTGCTATCGACTGCCATTGCTAACGACAGCTAGCCCGAGATACGTTTGTGTCCACGATTCTTCTTAACGGGAATGCTGTGAACTCGAGAGTAACGTTGGTCCAAATTTCGACCTCAGAGTGCCGATGTAAATAGAAAGCGACAAAATTAGAACATCTGTTTTCTTCTCCTATGGGTTTTAAACAGCAGCTTGCCTCCATGATGTTTTCATTACTGCCATGTTATGGAATTAGGACACTCCTACATGAGCCAGTCCGCTATATTCTTTACCATCTCTTCAGTCTCATCCTCTCATCTCCTTGCTTTTATATTCTTATGATCTTCAGTTTGAGGTTGTTGGTCAATGTGAGCAGGGAAACTTTTTTGTTGAAGAACATGGAAGAAACTTTGTGGATTTTTCTGCAAATCTATCTTCAAACAGTTGAACGTTCATGTCTCACCCTCAACCATTTTTCCTCTCTGCTTCCTCAGGTGACACGCGGTATGTTTGGTGCTAACAGGAAGAAGTTCATGGAGGGGGGAGTGGAGAGCGACTACACGGACGATTCCAGCCTCTACTACAGCCAGCAGTCTATGTTCCCCCCTCACCGCTCAGACAAAGATGTAAGTTTCTGCTCATTATCTTTGAATTTACGCCCACCGGCTGTCACATTGTCCCGCTAACACCAATGAAAGAATACACCGCAGGAGAGAGAAGAGCACTGTGGGAGATTAGGAAGTGAGCTGAAGGCACACTCGGCCTTCTCACTTCTTCGAACGACATTTCTTATTTCATCTAAATGTATTCACTTAAAAAACTGAAAACCAAGGAAAGAAACACAAATCTAAATCCTCTGGAACAAACTTAGCAACAGAGTTTGTGATGAACTTCAGTGTTTTCCCAGTTTTTTGGCAGATTGTTCATCACTTGCTCATTTTTTCTGTGTTTATCCGCCACCTCTAACGCTGTTGCTGACATATCTTAGTTTGGTTTCACACAGTGAACTTCATAGAAGACAACATTTTTCCGCACGTCATCTGTTAATCCAGATTGTGCCGGATGGATTTTCCACTTAAGCGATGGCTCTCACTTACAAGGGCACGCACGCATTTACGCCGTGTGATGTTTAATCAGTTTATTAGTTAAGGCGTATTAAAGGTTGTGATGAGAAAGTATCAAAGAGCGCGACACTATAATTGATTCATATTTGTTAAAGAGAGCATTGTGATGCATCAGAAAATTTTGATTTATCCCAACACAAGGTTATACAATCGGTATACAGTGATACTTTATTGTCCGTTTGCTCAGAAAATTGTTTTGCACCAACGTTCTGACAGTCGTACGAGACAGACATGAGACAAAATCCTTCGCAGGACACTTCAGACATAAAATTTAAGTCCATAAAATACATTAAACGTCCTCGGTGGCCTAACCATTCGTCCCTGCGGGATTAGGAAGGAAATGGGAACCCGTTGTTGAAACGTGTTTTGGTTCCTTGTGTCCTCAGATGCTGGTGTCTTCCTCCGCCTCCTCATCGGGTCAACTGTCACAGCTGGGAGCCAGCTTATATGGTCCGCAGAGTAAGACACATACACACACGCTCTGTGTGTGTTGTTGCCAATGACGTGTTTTGTCGTGTGTGAGCACAGATCCGGGCTCAGTTTGCGCGTGTCCTTTTTTTGTATTGCAGGTGCGTTGGGGTTTCCCATGCGTGGTCTCAACAGCAGCGCGGCACCGCAGTTAAGTCGAAGTGGCCTGAACCAGTCAGCGAGCCAGCTCTCCAGTCATGCCAGTTCAGCCAACACTGGTTCACTGCACACGCCTCCCTCGCCGAGCAGGTACCAACCCAAAAAAAGTTTGAACCCCTTTTTAAAAGAACACAAACCACCTGCAGCTTCATCCTTATTTCTCTCGCTCTTCAGGGGGATTTTGCCGATGAGCAGCCGGAGCGTGCTCAACCACAGCCAGCAGGTGGGAGGTCCGACGGCCCAGTCGGCGGGAATGGGCGGAGTTGGCGAGAGAGGGGGAGGAGGAGGGAGGAGCGGCAGCAGCATGGGGAGTCCAAGCCGGTCGTCACCAAGCATTATCGGGATGCCCAAACAACAACAAGCACGGCAGCCGTTCACGATTAACAGGTGACACACACACACATGCAGAGATGTCGTGTTTGTTTCACTTCTTCCACTTGTAACCGTACTGTGATTTACTCAACTTGTTTTACCGCTTCTACTCCTTCATTCTTGTCTGTTTTTGGCTCATTTTTAAATTCATAATTCAATCTGTTGTGTTTTTTGTCTTTTTCTGCGTCAGTATGTCGGGGTTTGGTGTGAACAGGAATCCCGGCTTCAGCTTAAACAACTCATTATCCAACAACATCTTTAACGGAACAGGTACGTTGTTGTCGTTTTATTCTTTTATAAAAAAATAAAAAACTTGATAAATATTTTTTTTGCTTTTAATTTTCAACACAAAAATTGTTTTTTCTCCAACGCCTTGAAATTCTTTGTTTTACATCTTGTTCATCGTTTTTGCTTTCACTAAGTTTTTCCGTGCTTGCGCTCAGACGGCAGTGAGAATGTGACAGGGCTGGATTTGTCGGATTTCCCGGCATTAGCTGACAGGAGTCGGAAAGACGGCGGTTCGAATCCCGCCCCGTTGCCCAACCCGCTGGCCGGTCGGGCTCCTTACGGTGAGGACGAGTGTTTCCACTTCCTACGATGATTTATTGTGAGTTAGAGAACGTTGCTAATGTCCTCCCCCCCCATTTTTTTCGCCCAGTTGGCATGGTAACAAAGCCGTCCAGTGAACAGTCGCAAGACTTTTCCATCCATAATGAAGATTTCCCAGCTCTCCCAGGGCCAAACTACCAAACAAAAGACCCCACCAGCACCAGCGAAGACAGCAAAACGGTGACTGTCCCCCCGAGTCTCTGCTCTTTCACATTATGTCCATTTCACAATGTTTCATGTTTCTCATTCTTTTGGTTTTTGTCCAATTAGAATCTGAACTCATCAGGAAAGCCCAACTCAACCTCAGACGGTCCAAAGTTCCCCGGCGATAAAAGTTCGGCGCCCAGCAACAACAACCAGCAGAAGAAAGGGATCCAGGTGCTTCCCGACGGTGAGGATCCAGATCCACGTCCACAGAGAAGCAAATTAAGAAAAAGTACAGCCAACTTGATTTCAACAAATAGATTTTCTCGTCTCTCATGTGTTTGCAGGCCGTGTGACCAACATCCCAGTTGGCATGGTAACGGACCAGTTTGGAATGATTGGCTTGCTGACGTTCATCCGGGCGGCAGAGACGGACCCTGGCATGGTCCACCTGGCGCTGGGCTCAGACCTCACAACACTTGGCCTCAACCTCAACTCACCAGAGTACGACACACACACACACTCTCTACATTGTTGCTTCGTTAGTATATTTCAAAATAAAAGCTTAAAAAGTAGACCTGAAGCTATTTACGGTGTATAAGAACATTAGTGTTTGAAAAGCGAAGCCAAGGAAGGGTAGGGCAGAAGTATCAGTTTAGCCACCAGGGGGCGATTCCAGTGGTTGCAAAAAAGATTTCAGTTTCAATAGAAGTTTATGTGGAAATAAGAATCGACTTCTCACTTGATTGTCAGCTCTCCTTCAGTAGAACATGATGTCAGTGTTTGTAAATTCACATTTCACATTTTGAGTGTGATTGACAGCTGGTATGGTCCAGTAGGAGAGAGAGAGAACTCCCGGTTTGGCTGTGGTCAAATCTTGTGAGAGTTTGTTTTGTATAAATAATCTTTACAGTCTACAAATTAATCCATGACTGGCTGAGAACTGTCCATGTGACGTGAGTTTGTGTTGCCATGCCAAAGTTGATATAAGCATCTCTCACCCAGGAATCTCTATCCTAAGTTTGCGTCTCCCTGGGCGTCGTCGCCGTGTCGACCGCAGGACATTGGTGAGTTTACACTTCTTTACGACGTCTTTCAGACGCAGAAAAGTGTAGTTTATCTTAGTTTGATCTCTGTAATGATACAGACTTTAATATTCTATTATCTGATTGTTATTGTTGTCATTTAATTGAAGTTTTCTGGCATAATAATGACGAGTTTTATATTCTTCACACTGCCACAGAGATACTCGTACTACCACTTTTATTTATGCCACTTATTAAGAAACATGCAGGTTGTTTTTATGATGTTGTAGCAAAAGCATCTTTATAAGTGGGTGATTAATGCATTTGATGAGCGTTTTTGTTGATGAGCTATCAGATTTTAAAATGTCATCTCATTTTCAATCAATCTCATTTGTCCTGTCCTCTTCCTCAGATTTCCACGTTCCCTCAGAGTATTTAACCAACATTCACATAAGGGACAAGGTATGAATTTAAAATGTAAAAATTTAAAAACACGCTCACACAGACCAGATATATCCTATTTTTCTTTCTTCTAAAAATCGAAGTAATCCTCCAATCTCGGTAATCAGTGAATTTTGTCTTTCTCTGACAGTTAGCAGCTATCAAGTTGTCTCGATATGGTGAAGATCTGCTGTTTTATCTGTACTATATGAACGGAGGAGACCTACTACAACTACTGGCTGCAGTAGAACTGTAAGAACACACACACGCACATACATTACACACATTAGCCACATGGTTGGCTAATCAACATGGAGGCAGCTAATGGAGCGCAGTGCTAGCAAGCTAATGCTATCTGCGTTCAGACCAAGTCACCTGTAGAAGGAAAAATACCACAAATGTTGCGTAGCGTCTGGAAGTGCTGTGCTCTGCATAGCATTAGCTTGCTAGCTTCTTTGTTAGTGACCTACAGTGAGTCGTTGACAAGTGGTCGTCAACAGTAGCAAGCATCCCGAACATGTTCGAAACACATGAGAACAAGCTGTTACAGTATTATCTGCTGACTCATCTTAACAGTGGGAGCAATGTTAGCATCAGGCTAAAATTTTGTAGTTTTTCTGCCGACTCATTGTCCGCTAAAGTGGCTGTGGCTTCAGATTCTGTTTTGTGTCTCCTTGCTCCGACGTTTGTAGCTGTGGCGCCTTAGTGCACAACATGCTAGTAAAATGCTACAGTGGAGCATGTCAGGCCCCGCCCACTCTAATCCATCACTAAAAAGGGTACACGCGCTCAAACGGCATGGGTTTTAGCTACAGAAAAAATACAGAAATTGTATTATATTGAACTGGTTTTCTAAGGAAATAAGTGATGTTCACAAAAGTTTTGTAAATTTAAATTAGAGGCAAAATTGCCCGGTGCAACCTACTGTTGTACGTAGACTAGGAGTCGAAATGATCAGCGGTGTTGTGGACACTATCCACTGTCTCTCTCCCTCTTGCTGTTGATGTGAGATTCCGTGCAGGACAATGAGCAATTAAAGTTACGAGAGCAAAAAAATGACCGGCACATTCAGTCCTTAAATTTGAGGGAATTTTTAAGTGGTTAAAAATAAATTTTGGGACCTTTTTTACAGTAGATTTACGGCTTGTACCCATTCCAATATTGTCCGTCCCTCTCAGCTTTAACAGGGACTGGCGGTACCACAAAGAGGAGCGGGTTTGGATCACCAGAGCGCCGGGTATGGAGCCCACGCTGAAGACCAACGCCTACGAGAGAGGGACCTACTACTTCTTTGACTGCCTCAACTGGAGGAAAGTGGCCAAGGTGAACAAACGCATGCACGATTTACACTTTAAACATCCCATAATACACATAATGTTGAATTAAAAGTGTTTTGCATGTGCAAGTTCTTGTTTTTAAGTTATTTTAGATGATCTGTGTATGAAGTTTGTAATTTAATCAGCAATATTAAGTTGTACATAGTCATTTTAATATCACATAACAGTGAATCTGAATAATTATAGTTATAAATTCTTCACATTGTAAGTAAAATGTAAAAAGATGTTGATGTGGAGTTTGTTTCGTCATATTGTAAAATGTCATTAATCAAAATCTTCGAGTGAACAAATGAACAGTGTTGAGAGTTGTGTGTAGATGTGTCTGATGCAACAATTAATCATTTATAAACATCGTTGCTATGGGGACGTTTTAGGTTCAAATCCTCCTTTTTGCACGATTTGTCATGAAAATTGTCGACGCAGTGATTCGGTTAAAACAGTTGTGAATTTAAACCTTTTTATATAAAATATACATTATGAATTGCGTGTTAATTAAAATGTGTTAATGGTTGATGGTCTGGTGTCTTAAGATTTAGTGACATCTTATGGTGACACGGCAGATCTGAGAACTACGGTGGCCTTTACCGACCAAAAAAAGGATGTCGTCCTTCTTTGTTTGTCGTAAATGTCTGCTTCTGAACACAAGGCGCCACAAAAACAAAGCTATTTATTTGTTTTAAAGTGATTTTAAATGCTTTAAATTATTAAATTCCGATGCTCACTCCGCCGTCTCTTGGTTTTTCAGGAGTTCCATCTGGAGTACGAGAAACTAGAAGAGCGGCCCCACGTTCCCTCCACGTTCAACTACAATCCTGCCCAGCAGGCCTTCTGATTGGCTCCTCCTCCCCTTTCCTCTCCCTCCCTTTCCTCTGCTCCTCCTCCTGGCTCCTCCCTCTCCACCGTCGAGGTTTCTTTTCCACCTCCACACACTTCACAGAGAATCTGGCCTTATTCGAGGAAGTGAACACGTCTCTGAACAGACTCCATCGTTTTAACTCTGTTCTTTACCTCATTCTCCTTTTTTTATTTTTTTATTTCATTTTTATTTTTAAAAAAAGTTGTTTTATTTTACCTCCTCCCGCCACCACTCCCCCCCCTCCCTCATGGGTTCTGTTTCTGTTGGTCCGCCATCGCAGCGGCGACACAGTGAGTGAGTAACTGTCCATCTGATCGCGTGGCTTCAACGTTTCTACTCCGTCTTATATTTTTTTGTCCAGAGAAGCTTTTAAAGAAGAACCAGATTTTAACACAGGGCGACGTCACCGTGACGATGGACAATTATTTCACGCCGTGTCTCCACACCCACCCACACACACACACACACACACACACACACGTGGCTCTCTCACCTCAGATAGGATTAAAACGTTATTTATCGTTTTTCTCGTTTTTACCAGAACACACACAGAAAGCAGACAGTGGACAGTCAGTCAGGAGAGGAAATGCAATGTACATTGTAGCACTATTTCATAATAAAAAGAGAAAAAAAAAAACACCTTTTTTTTTGGTTTTACTTTATTTTCCTCTGTTTACTTAAAATGGATTATTTCACTTTTACCTTCTTAATGTAAGCCACAACTATATAAACTTTATACTTTATAAACAACCAAGAAAAAAATTTGACATCACAAATTATCCTTACTTTTTAAACTCCTCCCACACCAAACTCCATAGAGAATATCATCGATTTTAGCTCACGGGGACACAGGACCTGCTGGTCTATGGCTGCCTCGTGTGGTCACTTTGTGTCACTGAAGTTTATGTGAACAAAGAATTTACAAAAAAAAAAAACCCTAATTTACAAAATAACCCCTAATTTACAAAATAACACATTTGAACGTAGAGGATCAACTCCTGTGTCACTTTGATGTTAAAATCGCTGATTTCCTCTGTGGCGTTTGGTGTGGGAGGAGTGAGCGCTTTACGAATTTGAAGTTTCCTGTTGGAGAAAGCGATTTCACAAATCATAGGACAAATTAGATGCAATTTTTAAAGTCACTTGTTTGTATATAGAAACAAGAATTTAATTTTCTGTAAAAACACAAGAGAATCAATATAAAACAAATACGTGAATTTCATCGCAACACAAACATCAGCTGCTGTTTTTCTGTTCTCACGGCTTCTCCCTTTTTCTTCAATTTTATCGTTTATTTCCCCCATTATTTTTTGTTCAATCATCTTCATCTCTTGTGTCTCCTCCTCTCATTTATCCCTCAGTGGAATGTTTTCTGCCTGGCAACAGTCGGAAACAATCGTGGACTGTTTGCAGCGGCTTTTCGCAGGGTTGATTTTAAGAAAAGTTGGGGGACATTTTGGCGGGAAACGTGGTGGCAACTTCGTAATCGACGAATGACATCAGACGGTAAATATGAAGCTACACTCAGCAGAAATTCACCGGCCAGCACATTTAGAAATCAACAAAATCAAACACCTTTTGTGTAGGAAAGACAAAATCATTGTTTTTCACGTTAAATCTCCGATAAAGTTGGCGACAGATCCATAATTTTATATAAAACAAAAACAGCACAACACCTCAATTTTTTGCACAGATGAATCAAACCTTAAATCATAACTGCTGGTTGTAACCTTCATATTTTGCACGTTTCCCTAAAATGTCCCAACTTTACTTTAAGGTCACAACAGAACCCACCCCCACCACCCTAAAAAAAAACCTTAAGTTATCGGTTTTATTTTTCGATTCATGCTTTTATTTTTGAAATCCCTCCAGGAGTCGCCAATGTCCAGTTATTTGTGTACATATACATAAACATATATTTATATACGTTTATGTATATGTACACAGATAAAATACAAGACAGTATTTTTAAGAAAAACGGGACAAACACACAGGAAAAAACAAACAAAAAAAACACGCGGACACAAACTCTTCTTACTGGCCAACCCCAGTACACAATGCAATACCTCCTGTTACCATGGAGACCATCGTGGAGACGTTGTTACAGGGGACCACCGCCGACCGACCGATCTGCTGCAGGTTGCCAGGACGACATGGGAGGAGGAGGCGGCGGCCGGCACGCAAACACTTGCAGCAGAAACAACGCCAAGGACACGCCCACTGACACCATGTGACCTGCTGATTGGAGGGAAAACGACGACGACCGAGGCACTTGGCCATTGGCTGTTTTATTAAATATGGCAGCTAGTGTTTTAATAGGAAAAAGAATAAAAAATAAATATTCTGGTAATGAAACTGAACGACGAGTCGGGGTTTGTTTTGTGGGATTTTTTGAAATGCTAACGCACGAGATAAAATTAGCATGTAAACGCCAAAATAACAACTTTTTTTTACAGTGTAAATGTCAAATTCACTATGTTGTCTCTTCATATCAATAGTTAGTTTTGTTTCATTTTCTCTTTGTTGTTTTTACCAAAATCCTTATTATACATTAGAATATGTGCAGAAAGTTTGACAGTTTTTATCTCTGTAAATCTGCTGATATATAAAATATCTATGTAACAGCTATTAAGAAAACAGCAAATTAACTAAATCTAACTCCAGGAAAGTTTGACAGGAAATTGAAGGTGGTTCCGTAGTTTGTCCACACGAGGGCGCCATATACCAAAAGAAAACCCAACAGGCACAAGGAAGGTGAATTGCACTCTGATGTAAATTTTCAAATATATTAATGTTTGTTTTTTAAAACTTAATATTATATATTATAATAACAAACTTTTTCTTTCAGTTTTCGTTCTGTGTTACCGTGACGAGACAAGATGGAGGACGCTTTTATAACCAGCAGGTAAATAAAAACACTCGATCTAAAAAACAAGTTTAAAATTAAGTTTAATTTTTAATTTAATTTATAAAACCTAATTTAAAACACGTACGATGTAATATAAGGTTATATAATAACAATACTATACCTTTTGACCAAATTGTACCTTTTTCACAGAACATGTTAAGGGAATTATTAAAATTTTTTGATGAGTTAAAACGGGTTGGGTTTTTTAAAGCATAAATGTCAAATATTCCCTGTTTTGAAGTTTTATTTAAAAACGTTTGCAAACGTTAACTTTATTGAATAAAAATCATAATTCACTGACTGGAAGTGTTCCTAATCAAGTGGTCAACTCGGACCAGTTTAGCCTGTGAGGGGCAGTGTCTGCTCCATAATGATAATATATTTGTATATTATATATATATATATATATATATTTGAAAAAATATTTAACAGGAAGCATATCACTGTTGATTCAGGGATTTTTTCGGTCCCAAATTCACATGTCCTCTGCAGCGTCACAACTTCATCTTTGTCTCCAAAACCACATCAGATAATCTGAGTCACACGGTCCTAGAAGACACAGACTGTCCACACTGGGCATAGTGATTTATTTATTTATTTCTCTGTCTTCACTGATGTAATCGTTTGATCTGCAGATGATAATAATAATCCTGCCACATGTATCCCTGATTATCGCCGCATAATGCCGAGGTTTCATCATGAAGCCTCTCGGTGCTCGGTGTTTATGCAGCAGGCCGAGTAACTGAGCTTAATGAAGGAGACGATGTTTGGGGTTTATTAACGCCAGCAGCTGATTTTTAAACCCTATTTAGAAAACAACTAAATGTTTTTCCTGAGTTCCATATCCCGGCTACTTCAGGAAAAGATTTAAGTCTGCTTGATTTTAAACGGCATGTTTTTGTAAGCATTTATTTAACAGATTATTTATCAAAAGTATAATTATATGTGGGGAGTATTTCTCGGAGTTGGACTAATCTGATTTGAGACAGGAAAACTAGCTTGGCATTACGGTAGCAATTAGGCTAATTGCTACCGTGTTTGTGACTGCTGGTTGTTTTTGATTCCCGAGGTACGTTATAGTTACTCACAGATGTGTTAATCCCAGTTTTAGCGTAGCAAGATTTTAATCCATGTACCAAACAAAACAAAAAAACACCGCAAGCAAAGCTAATGTTGCTAACAAAGTCAAAGGTGAATTTCATGACTAGAGCCAGAGATTGGGACAGAAATAATGTAAACAAATAGCTCCTCCTCCTAATCCCAATACTCGACACTTGTCGTTGACTCACGTCAGTAACGTGACGCACAAAAACTCGTTGCATTCGTGGGAGGAAGCAGCTAATGGGTTTCCTTCAGAAGGTGGAGGAGACCAAACATGGAGATAAAAGAGAAACTAAAAAACACCTTGTTAGTTTGTTTGTGATGTCAACGGGTACCTTTTGGGAAAAAAAAAAAAAAAAAGTGCTTCACTGTCGACTGAGAGTGGGGAGAAATCGATCGGCAAATTGATCGCAGGCTGTAATGGGCGACTGGTTGCATCTTTAACAACGACCTCACACACACACACACTCACACACACAGAGTGAAGTGTATTGATCAGTGTGGACAGATTGTGTCACCACAGCAGTGAGTAATGAAGTACAATTAAGAAAATAAAACATGTTGACGACAATGACGGACAATGACAGGAAATTAAAACAATCCATAACGTTCTTAACGTGTGTGTGTGTGTGTGTGTGTGTGACATCACTACACAAAAACATCCAAAACACACATTAAGGGTTGGACGTTATATTAAATCTGTTTACCATGTGATATTTGTGATAGGTTTTAATGTGCTTTGATTGATTTGATCTTGTTGGTTGGTTTGTTAGTTGGTATTAGTCTGTCGGTTGGTTGGTTTTTTGGTTGGTATTACTCTGTTGGTTGGTTAGTTTTTTGGTTGGTTGGTTAGTCTGTAGTCGGTTGGTGTTGCCAACGTCTTGCCCAAGGACACATCAGCACATAGACTAGCGCAGTGCCAATGTGTGATTATTTTAGGGAGAAAATATTATTTTTATTTTTTTTTTTAATTCAAACTTCATTGATGTTTTTTTAAGTTTTGTCTTTGTGAAGAATCTGAATATTAGAAGTAAGTAAGACAGGGTGTTTGGAGTTGTTGCATCACATCATGGACCTGATGATGAGCAATGGTTTCCTCCAGTTGAGTCTGGAAGAACTTGAGTCCAGACTCTGTGAATCCTGATATTTACATGAACTGGAACACAGGCTGTGTTATCACCTAGCAACAAAATCAAAAACCTGCTGTAAAGACTGAAGAACAAATTAACTGAACCACACACAGATCTACTTTTGTCAGTGTGCAGCCTGCAGAGTCCATCAGCAACGTTTCTATGGTTTCATCTCCATCTCTCTCTCTCTCTCTCTCCCTTTTCCTCTCCACAGGTTCGCCCTGGTTGGCCCGATGATCCAATCCAGATTTGTTTTATTTTGCCGATGGCTGCTTGTTGTTCTCTCTCTCGCTGTTACATGCTGCATGAGATAAGCCTCTTAGCAGAGAGAGAAAGCGAGGGAGTGTGACACTCGCTCAGAGACATCACGTTTGCTCTCATACAGGACAAAAATATTATTAGAGTTCATTCAATTTCTTTGTTTGTTTTTTATTTCTAATAAGTCTGTGTAGAAAAGTGGAGACCCTCGTGTTTCCCAGTCGTCAAATGAAATATTTTAAGTGAAATTCTCATCAACCTTCAGTTGAAATTGAAAATAACAATGTGTGAAATTTTGTCATTTTATGATTCAGAGTTCTTTCAAACTCACAGTTAATAAAGCTGATTATTGTGTAGTAAACGGTTTTTGGTGACGTCACTCTCTCAACGCGTCACCATCTGTGAGATTAACCGACATTAGAGGAGGAATCACACAAAGTGTCGGTCGGTCGATCTGTTCATCAGTTGGTCGGTCGGTTGGATGTCGTTGGTCGGTCGGTTCAAGCTGTTTGGTTGGCTGGTTGGAGTTGGTCAGTTGCTTGGTATTAGTCGGTTAGTTGGTGTTTGACTGTCGGTTGGTTTGTTGGTCTTTGTCTGTTTTTTGGTTGGTTGGTTGATTGGTATTAGTCATTACTTTGGTTGGTTGGTCTTTGTCTGTTTGTCGGTTGGTTTTTTGGTTGGTTGGTTGATTGGTATTAGTCATTTCTTTGGTTGGTTGGTGTTTGTCTGTTTGTCGGTTGGTTGGTTGGTTGGTTTGGGTTTTACAGTTGGTTGGTGTTTGAAAGTCAGTCGGTTGGTTGGTTGGTTGGTGTTTGAATGTCGGTCAGTTGGCTGGTTGGTTGGTGTTTGACTGTCGGTTGGCTGGTGTTTGACTTTTGGTAGGTATTAGTCTGTTTGTTGGTTGAATGGTGTTTGTCGGTCAGTCGGTTGGTGTTGATTGGTTGTTTGGTCAGCTTTGTCGGTTGATTTAACTTGTTTGAACTCTGTAGTGTTTTGCTGGATAAACTGGTGTCAGTGACGTCGTCAGACTGATCTGTTTAAAATGTACAATGTGACCTTATGACGTCATGATGTCAGGACTACAGTTACTGTCCAAATATATTTGACCACAAACCTGAGAAAATCTCTGGTGTCGTTTGAGGGAACAGTGAGTTCAGTTCCACAGTCGCGTTGTTTGTGTCGAGACAAATAAAAGAGAATTAAATTCAACTGATAATTATGGAACAAAGGGAGGAAGGAAGTGAGGAGGAGGAGGAGGAGAGAGAGAGAAAGAGAGAGATGATGATGATGATGATGATGATGATGATGGAGGGAGGATAAATGAAGCCTGAGGGAGACGAACAGATTCACAGACAGAAAACAGACGGTGTTTAAACTCAACAGTTTATCAGCAGCAGGAGACACAGCCTCCTCCTCCTTCTTCATCCTCTCCCCCCTCCTCCTCCACCAACACCACCACCACCACCTCCTCCTCCTCCTCTCCATGCCGGCGGAGGCAGCAGACTCCGCGGGGCTGCCATGGCGAAGATCCGGGTGTCGTATGAGTACTCGGAGGCCGAGGACAAGAGTATCCGACTGGGCTTGTTCCTGATCGCCTGCGGGATCCTGAGCCTCTTCATCCTGGGCTTCTGCTGGCTCAGCCCGACGCTGCAGAGTCTCCAGAGCAAGCCGGCCAACTGCACGGTGAGCCCGGCCAGCAGCTGCGCGCTGCCCCGCTGACTGCCTCCGGAGCCGCGGGAGCTCCGACACGGAGTCACCGGAGCTGACGATCACGATTTTAATCAATATAAGAACTTCTATTATCAGCGTTGCAGTGTAAAAAAACCGCATAATATTAATTTAATACTTTTGATCGAAAATGTGATCTCGTTAAAAAAAGTTGTTTTTTTGTTTTGTTTTTTTTTAATCAGACGATATCCATAATTATCGCGATAAATAGCAGATAATTAAAGTAGAAGTTTTGATAGTGAGTCAAAGTTGAATGTAAAAGTTGTGGGTTTAAAAAAAAAAATCGGAATCAAAACATTTAATAGATCATAAAATATGAAAGAAAATTATATATCGATATATATATATATATATATATACATACATATATATATATATGATGATTACTATTGTGATTATTAAGTTGCAATATTGAATACTTTCATGCAACAGTGGATGTTTTTAGCTCTAAATTTAGTAAATATTAATAATTAGAGTTGTAGTATTACATTTTGTTTATGTATGTACATATATATATATATATTTATATATATATATATATATATATATATATATATATATATATATATATATATATATATATATATATATATATATACATATATGTATGTATATCATACATACATATATGTATATATATTGAACAATATTGGTATTCCAGCGGATACCATACGGTTTGATACTAGTCGGAAGATTGATTTTTATATGATCTAAAAAAACTTAAATATCACAAACACTTTAATTAAGCACTGATTAAAAAAAGCATGTTGTTTTATTATTTATTTAATATAAAGTTGTTGGTAAATTGGGTTAACAGCTTAGTAGTTTAAAAATGTAAATCAGCTAATATTGTGACTGAAATGGGAGTTTCTTAAGTTTCTTATGGTTGGGTATTGCACGAAACCCCATAGAGAAAATCATTGATTTTGACATCACAGCACACAGGAGTTGTTGATCCACTGCTGCCTCCATCATTAACTTCAAATGTCTTATTTTGTTAATTCGGCCTTTAAAATCCTACATTCCGATTTATTTCAGTGACACCAAGTGACCACACGAGGCAGCTCCTATGTCCCCGTGAGCTAAAATCGTTGATTTTCTCTATGGGGTTTGGTGTGGGGGGGAAGAGTAAAATCTTTGACAGACAGTGGTGTTGATGAGGCAGAAGTGACAGGATCCGTGTCAGCGAGCTGTCAATCATCACTCACACTGTCGGTGTGTGAGGCGGATCAGTGACTCGTCTGTTTGTCAGTTATCTCATAGAGGGAAATAAAACGGATTAAAAAGAGGATTTTTATATTATATCACAGCAGCAAAATTACATAATCTATACTGTCCAGTGACAAGATGTTTAACTCATGTTTCTTTACCACAACTGCAAGAAATAGGTCATCATTAACTGTTTTAATTATGAATGAGTGTTTCTGTGATTTCAGGTTCCGAGATACGATTATTTTGTAGGTTTTTGTTCTTATTTAATTATCACTACATATATATATATATTTTTTTATATATATATAGATATATATATACACATGTATATATACATATACACATGTATATATATATATATATATATATATACATACGTATATATGTATGTATATATATATATATATATCACAATTTTTTTTTCTGAAAAAAAGATATTTAACGCTAAATCATGAAAATCTTTGGTTTGTTTGTCACGTCCAGGTTTTTGCAGAAACAACCGTCGAACATATTTCACAGAATCGATGGCGAAAATTTGTAGTTGTCGATAAGCGGCGAGCGTTTCTCTCTCCCCCTCCTCCTCCTCCTCCTCCTCCTCCCTCTCACTGTGTCACTTCAGAGTCGTGACTCTTTACGTCCTCTGTTTACGCAGCGTTTTGAAGCATTTTAATGTCATAAATTACAGACCGAGCTACTGCTGCTGCTCACTGTGGATGATGAATTCATGCCAGGCTGATTTATTTCAGCTGTTAGCTTTATGGCATTGTCCTGAAATATCGTTCATGCATTACAGAGAGTGGAAGTTTTTTTCTTTTTTTCCTTCACATGTGACACATAGAGAGAGAGAGAGAGAGTTCTGTCGCTCCCTAATCCACAGATTAATAATAAAACATAAATCTCAATACTGGACTTTACCGCATTGACCTCAAAGAGGATGAAGAGAGACTCAGATCTGCACAAGGTTCAGAGTGGAATTAATCTGTCTGTCAATCAGACTTTTTATACAGAATTACTGAACTCAAGAGATTTTTATATGGAAAAAATATGGAAAATCACTGAATTAAAAAAAATAATAATTTAAAAAAAGTTTGACATTGATCTTAGAATTCTGACTTTAAATTTTTGAATTTTTTTGAATTTTGCCTTTTTTTCTTAGAATTCGGAGAAATACACTCCACAAAAGAATTATTGCTTTAATCTCAGAATCTCAGACTTTTCCCCCCAGAATTCCGAAATAGTCAGAATTCTGATTTTAATCTCGGAGTTCTATCTTCAAACTTTTGAGTTCTGAAATCTCAGGATTCTCACTGTTTTCTTTGAAGTTTGACTTTAATCTCAGAATTCTATCTTCAAACTTTTGAGTTCTGAAATCTCAGGATTCTCACAGTTTTCTTTGAAGTTTGACTTTAAACTTTTGAGTTGTCTTATCTCCAAAAGAAAGAGTACACATGTGGCCCTAATCCTCAAATCAATTAAGTTAATTCAAATTACCGTTAGGTCACTTTAGTTCAAGTTAACCAAATTTATGTAGCTGTCACTTATTTAAGTTCTTTATTTCTTTGCTAACATGAAAAGATTCAGTAAATTTCTTAACAACGATATTAAACGAAGAATATATGAAGGGAAAGATTATAAAGTTCAAAACTTGTCGGCGCTAACACTGATGCTAATATCGCTCATATTTCTTGTTGAAGACGTAGTTTTCCTGCTCTCACGTCTTCGTCCTCTCGTCTCTCAGGTTGTGTCTGTGCTGCGTCCAGAGGAAATGTTCGAGTGCGTGTTCACGTGTGGCGCCGACTGTAAGGGGACGTCACTGTATCCCTGCCTCCAGATCTTTGTCAACAACTCGGAGTCCAACTCTGTGGCGCTGCTGCACTTTGATGAGCAACAGCTGGTCCTCAACCCAAAGGTGAGAACCCCAAATTCATAATTTGAGACTTTTTTTATGAGCAAAAATGTCCAAAAATTACACCTTTTATTACTTTTAAATTCTCTTTATTTGTCAGTTTGTGAGTTTATTTTTTGTTTCATGTCAATGCTGCTGATTAATTCAACAGAAGAAAAAGATAAAAACAAGTTTATTATAAGTATCATTTAAATATATAATATGCTATGAGGTCATTTCAGTCTCCGAGAGCCTGTTCATTTAAATGCAGATTACATAAATCTGGACTGTTTTCAAAAAAGCGATGAAAAGTGTGAGAGTGTTAAAAAGTGTTAAATGACTTAATAAATTCGTTTTCAGGAAAATATAAAAAAAATTAATCAGCTGTTTGATTAACACATTTTTTTCTTCATCTCGACCTACTACACATTTGCCCTGATTTTTACGATAAGCCAGCTGTTCAGGCCACATTTAGACGGTGGGCTGGGCTCTGTTTTTTGCCCCTCCCACATCATCAAATGTTCTACTCACATTCACAGAACCACTTTCAGATGTAAATTTGGACCAGGCCTGATTGAGCGTTCACAATAAATATTGTGAGTTTTGGACTGTAGCAAGGCCCTGTAACGCGATTCATTTGGCGGAAAAAGTTCAATTAAATATCACTGGTCCCAAATTGCCTAAAACGGCCGTTCAACCAAAGATAGCGGAGCTTCCTATAGGACTTATGGCAAAGTCGTCATTGACTTTTTGGATTGTCCTGACATGATTAACGCATGTACCAAATTTCATTCATGTACCTGAAACATAAAAAACGACTTTT
The DNA here is from genome assembly GCF_019176455.1 of Solea senegalensis. Classification (NCBI taxonomy): domain Eukaryota; kingdom Metazoa; phylum Chordata; class Actinopteri; order Pleuronectiformes; family Soleidae; genus Solea; species Solea senegalensis. Next base: position 2,068,156 of record NC_058023.1, read on the forward strand.
ATGCGTAAATTTCCACCGGGATTGATGCAGTCGCACAATTCTGGGAGGCAGGGGCAGGGAAAAGCCCTCAAAAACGTGATTTCGAGGACAATTAGAATAAGAAGTCTGTGCTCTGACCCTAATAATCATTTAAAAGCTGTAAGCCAAACTGTGGTGTTCCCCAAGGCTAAATGTTGGGGCCCCTACTTTTTTTTAACAAACTCTCTTTTAGACTCGTTTTTGTTTGCTTATTTGATTTTGACTTTAATCTCAGAATTCTGACTGATGCGTGAGTACACCAGGGTCTACGATATGTGACGCGTACTTCGGCACTCGCGGCATGTCCTTAAAAGTACACCGCGGGCTTTGATCTACTTAAAAAATGAATGAATGACACAATATCTCCTGACGTTACTTGCTGTACATGAAATTAGCACTGTTTGCTTTAGTTTCTGACATTTTATATACATTTTACATATATTCACACCCTCATAATGTGAAAAATGACTTTGTATTTGGGGTGGACGCTGATATTCTAATTCTAATTTCCTAATGTAATGAGTGACAAGACGTACGTGTGCGATGGTGTACACACACACACACACACACACTGCATCAGCTGTGATGAATTCCCTGTCAGCTGTTTAGTTAATGGCTCTCTCTCAGCTCCTTCTCTCAGTGTTTTAATAGTGTGTTATGTCTCGCGTGTCTATTTCTGTTTTGTCTCCTCGCGTCATGCAGCTGCGTTTTTTGAAAAAATCACCATCAGCCGTCTTTTTATCTGCTCACGGCTGCTGAAAACCCGGATTCTCATGGATTTTTCCACACGTTCACAGACGTGAGAGCACTGACGTAAAGGTTTTCCTGTTGATTATCGAGGCAAAGATAAACAAAAACTGTTGCTGTGACTTTAGAGATGTGTGAAAAAAAACGTCTAAATAAACGTTGGAATGTCTCAACTCTTCAGTCAAAATGGACAAAGACATGAGACGTTCGGGTGTCCACATGTGCAGTTGAGACACAGACAGACGGCGAGTGTCCATCCATCTGTCTGCGTGTGTGTGAGACCACCACTTCTCTTTTAGTATGTGTCTGGCAACGTCGCTATGGCAACCGAGTAAATATAGGGAGAGAGAGAGAGAGAGATGACGCCCCGGTCGCCATGGCGACCACAAAGAAGAGATGATGTGAAGAGAGAGAGGAAGAGAGACAGACAGACAGACAGACAGAGAGAGAGAAATACAAGTCACGCTTCATTCAGAAATCCTGGCTGATGTCACAGTCGCTCGCAGAGACTCTGACCTTTTCTGTACAACTAGTGAGAGACGGAGAGACACAGAGACAGTGAGACAGACAGAGAGACAGAGACAGAAATCTCTGACCAGGTCGAGTCAAATTTTATTCACACACAGAAAAATGTGTGAATCCTTGTTTTCTGCTTGAATTTTGACACCAAAACAAACTTGGTCACAAATATTAGGCTGAAGCTAAAGACTATTTTACATAATTCAATTCAATTATCTGCAGATTAATCCAGTAATCGTTTTAAATGAAATGTTGGTCAAACCTGGCAATGATGTCTTTTGCTTTTGTCCACAAACCAAAAATGATTCAGTTTTCAGATTTCTTTTGTTTTATGGAACAAAAAGAACAGAATACATTCACATTTAAGAAGCTGGGAAAACAGAGAAATATTATGTTGCACCTGAAGAGCCCTCGCGTCAAACATGTTAGCCTTCAGTTATCAGATGTTTAGTTTGTCCTCTGTGGGCCATTGTAGAAACATGGTGGTCCAAAGTGGCTGACTCTGTAGAGTTGACCCTGCTCTTGAAATGAAAAACAACAATATCAGGTGACTGTACACTGATTGTTTTATCTTAGATTTGTGCCAACTGAAAATAATTCCTCCTAAAGTTTAAACACTGGGCCTTTTAACCAGTCTGACCAGTATTTAATACAATAATAATCTGAAATGAGCATCTGTATACAGAGGTAGTACGAATAATTAGTCGGCCATTATTTGCCAATTTTTAATAATCAGCAGTGACATTTAAATGTATTTATCTGCAATTTTTTACCTGATACAATAATAGTGTATATATTTGCAATGCAGTGCAGACATAAAGTGTAGATTGGGAAAAACAGACCATTAGTGTTGTTCAATAATTAATCATTGAAGTTTCTGCATTATTTATTATCGTTAAAAAGTTATATTTCATCAAGTGGAGGAAAAAATTACGTATATGTACCCAAAATCGGCATGGAAAAATCCATATTTGTTGATTTCTAATCTGGATTACAACCCCAATTTAAGCATGTCTAACCTCTAACATGGCCCCAAAAACTGTAATTCACAACAGTAATTCTCACTGAAAAAAGATCCAGGATTATTGGACAGTGTTGGAAGATCCAGGACGGGAGAACACGTCGAGCTCCGTGACCTTTTACCTCACACACACTAATGAGGCGACACTTTGAGCGTTAATTGCGTCTGTAAGTGGACGCGGAGGTCGTGGACGGAGAGAGAGAAAGAGAGAGAGAGAGCTGCAGTTAATTGGTGTTGTGTCTATAGGGGGCGATTAGTTAATGGAGCCGCCTGTGGACCGATGACTGACATGACATTAAGATCAACAGCGGCGACACCGACAACTCTCTCTCTCTCTGCGGTTTTTAAACGTTTTTTGAAAACGTGTTTTCATGTAAATCCTCTTCACTTCAACCCTGGTGAAGGGGTATTATGGGATTTTTCAACCTTTATGTTCATAAGTGTCTGTGTTTTTAAGTTAATACAACATTTAGAATACGATAGAATACCCAAAACAGTCGGCAGACTAACCTGCGGCTTCCTCGACTTCCAGGCTAGCACCCTCTACAGCTATTATTTTTATGTTTATTTAATTTATATAACAAAGAAAATGTATATCTGCATCCGCTGCGACACAAGTATGGAAAATATTATGTTAATTTCATGGCAAAACAGACTGAAATGTATATATATGGGTCTCTGTGAGAGTGTATTTAACTAAAATCTTAAAATTTAGCTCTATTTCAGTGTGTATTTAACTCTTTCTGTGTTAAAGTAACATCAAAACAGTGACATTCAAACTAGAGTGTGTCTAACTTTGTCAGTGTTTAAAACTGTGTTTAAAACGGTTCATTGAGTGTTTGAAAGTGTTCCCAAAACAACAACAATAATAATAATAATAATAATAATACATCATATTTATATAGACGCTGTACAAACACAAAACAAAACAAAGGACAGGACTGAAATAAAACAGTGGTTAATAGACAGTTGGGTGTAAGCAGTTTTGAACAGGTGGGTTTTAAGTAGCGATTTAAATTATACAATGGCCGACATGGCAAATATCACATTAGCAGCATTAGCTAACAAACTTTAGCCGTGAAACACACTGCTCTGCTAACCTGCGATCGCTACGTTCCAGCGTCACCATTACGGCAGCGGTTAAATCTTGTGTTTTTAGTCACAAATCAACATTTTAACATCAATCTCCTCTCACTTCTTGACTTTCCGTCGACCGGGTATTCAAACTTCATGTGTTCATTTTACCTACTCCTAGTTTTTAGGAGTAAAAGTCTTTTAATAAATGACACATTACCAACAGAATGGCTCTGAGCAGACGAGGCTAGTCCATATATTAGTGTGATAACTGGACTGTTATTGTGACACACACACACACACACACACACCAGCTGAACCATCTGCAGCTTATTGAGGTCAAGAGTTCATTTCTGTTCAAAGTAAAAATGAACTGAGCAGACGAGAGTGAAATAAATGGACTGGCAGAGTTTTTTACACGTGAATGAGCTGCTGTGTGTGTGTGTGTGTGTGTGTGTGTGTGTGTGTGTGTTAATATATAGAATTAAGAGTTAATAATATATTCAAAACAAACATTTGGATGATGAATGATTATCTTAATAATAAATGTATTAACTTACATCCTCTGATAATCCCATTCAAAAACAAAAACAACATCAAGTCCTTGTCTTCAGACAAATCACGTCGACTTGAACTGAAGTCACACACGTGGGCGACGGTAGATCAGTGGTGGGGCAAGTTGTCTTATGACCCAAATGGTTCTGGGGTTTGATTCCCAGCAAGACACTTCACCCCACGTTTCTCCTCCATGTGAATGGGTTTGGAAGAGTAACTGTAGCTTTGAGTGGTCATCAAAGACTAGAAAAGTGCTGTATAAAGGCAACTTGGCTTGTAAGCGGAGGATCACTGGTTCAAATCCCCAGAGGTGAACAACGCACTGGTGCCCAACCCCCATTATGTCACACTGAGTGGAGTTGATTGGACCCTCTAAAGCAGGGGTCTCAAACTGAAATGACCCGAGGGCCACTCGGGTGTCAAGTTCAGTCAACTTTTTGGGGAAAAGGACAGTAAATAATAATATTTATGATGATATTTCAAAATAAAAGTGTCTGCATTGATATGGAACCATAAAAAGTTACAATTTATTTTGTAAACTTGGAATTAAGTGGCCGACCGTATGAAATTGAGCCCTCTGCTCTGAAGCCCACTAGTAATCCTAGTGCTGGTCCCAAACCCAGAAATGGTCAGGGTTTGAAACTGTGTATCACTCGTTTTTTTCAAAATAAAATTAAAAAACCTCAAAACAAAATTTCAAAGTAAAAGTCTTTGTTTTGATATTGAATGATGTATAGTCATTAATGATGCAAAATGAATCCATAAATAACAAATACAGAATTAAAATAGGAAGTAAATAACAACATATGGACGACAGTAATTAAAGCACTCAACCAGAGGTCTCAAACTCGCAGCCTGTGGACCACATGTGGCCCCCTCAATCACTATCATGCGGCCCGCCACTTAATACTGTACGGTATATAATACTGAGAGCAAAACAAGTGCTTTTATTTTGAAATTTGGAATGTTGGCGTATGGTCACCAATATCACTGTTGGTGACAAAATTATGGAATATTATGACATCATTTTAAGCTAACATCACAAACAGGTCACTTCACAGTGTCCGTCTATGGATGTTTTTGTATCCTTTGACTATGTGAGTGGTTATCGATTATGTATCAGTCAATGTTTAACCGATCAATAATCAACAATAATAATAATAATCCACCTCTGCCGGTTGAGTGTGACGGTGAGTCGTCAGATTTTAATTTAATCTAATAAACCTCCTTAACCCTCAGTCGTTTAAAGGAGCAGTGACGCGCCGCGTGTTTTTAAGCCGTGGAAAAGGTGATGATGATGATGATGATGATGATGAGAGGAAGGAAGAGAGGAGATGACAGTCGGTGGGTGGTTCCAGTTAACCAATTACAGCCAAGAGTAATTTCCTCATTTATGACTTAATTATGTCCTGAATGTCTCCTCACTGGAGAGCTGAGACACACACACACACACACGCACACACACACACACACAGACCTTTGACCTCAGACGTCTACCATCATCGTATTATTAATATTAACGCTGAACTTTGAACTCACACTAATGACTGACTGAAGAATGAAGAATGTCCTCACTTCTTAGTTTTTTACTGTCTCTTTGAGGACACGAAATGTCTGGAAATACAGATTTTAATTAATGAAGCCACGTGTGTGTGAGTGTGCGCCTGTGTGTGTTAAACTAATTAACTGTAATAATGAGGCAGAGGGGCCTCAGGAGCTCCAGGATGTTGAGGGGAGCCTCGGCGTCTCCCTGCCCAGCCAGGAGCTTCTGCCTCTGGGGATACTCTCTGCCTCACTCGCCTCCCCTCCCTCCATCATCCATTCAGTTTTATTTATTTATTTATTTTTTAAATCACAAGAAACAAACATTTTTACTTTTTACTATAACAGAAAGTGTGAGTTTTTTTGTTTTGTTTTTTTTACTGACAACTGAAAACCGGGGAAGGGTTGCTGGTTCAAATACCTCTGAGCAAGCTGCCCAATCCCCCTTTGCTTCACACTGATTGTGATAATTGGACGCTCTAAAATAATTGACTCCTGCTCCTAGTCCCGGTCCCAATCCTGGATAATTTGGTAGGGTTGCGTCAGGAAGGGAATTATTTTTAATGCACATAAAAATAGACTTATGGAAACACACCTTTTACACACACACACACACACACACACACACACACCTGCTAAAATGAGTGCAGACTGAACCTGCTGATTCATCTCTGTCCTGTTCATCCACTCTCCAGAGACAGGTGGACACACACACACACATACACAGACGTGGCCTGGGGTTAATCTGTTTATTCATGTGCAGAGTTGGAGTCAGACAGAAAGGCAACAGCAGGTCATTGAACACACACACACACACACTGATCATCTATTTAAATTCATAATGAGCTTGTATGAGACAAAGGGCAGCTGTCTCTCATCACGTCACCACAGTCTCCGCTTGTGTTCGTTTATCGTCAGAAACAATCAGACATGATCACGTCAGTAATTATCTCCCAATACCGATCGTAAAAAATTAATAATATCAATTTATTCAAGTTAAACCCAGAAAATTAGCCCAGATTCTCTGAAACACACGTTGTAATACTGCGAGGGGCCACAGGTGGCGGCCTGTGTTCTGATGTTGTATAATGTCAATTTCCTCGTTACAGAGTGGCCACTGCGGGGATAAAATGGACAAACATAAAGATTGCTGTCATAAAAAAATGCTCAAAATTGGAATAAAAAGCATTAGTTTTTAACACATTTGTGTTAAAAGAGTTAAAGATTTAGATATTAAACATAAGATAGTATTAAAAAAGCCATTTTTGTCCCTTCTCCACCCAAATAAATATAATCTGGTGCAGAAAAAAACCTATTTGACCCATAAAATGAAGAAAACATCAGAAACTTAGTTTGTTGCATTTATGAAATTTAAAAAGTAGAAAAAAGAAAACTGTGGACATTTCATCACTGTTTTTACCTCTGAAATAAATATTGGAAAATTGGATAAACACACATGTGGCTGTAGAGCCGGAGGTTGAACCCCCCCTGTCCTAGAAAAGCATTAAAACAATTTTTTTTACAAACTATTGTTTGAAACAGAATGTGTGTAAAAAGGTTGTCTTTGAAGGCACAGATCAATACACACTCTGCATTGATCTCATTAAGGACATTTGTTGAGACCTCAAACACACACACACACACACACATGCAACTGTAACCTCAGCCGGGTGTCATGGCAACCGCAATCATCCAGCCGAGGCGACCCACTTTTGATGTCATTGGGACGAGGTGCGTTTGATTGGCCCGGTGATAAACGGCTGCTGAGCTGAGCGAGCGCGGCGGTGAGCTGACAATGACCTCACACACACACACACACACACACACACACACACAGAGTACATGGACGAGATGCAGTGAAACAAAAAAGAAGAAACAATTCTAGTCACAATGTGAAGACAGAGATGACGTTTTTTTAAAAAGTACATACACAGATAAATCTAAGTAGTACGGTGGCTCCTGAAGGACAACACACACACACACACACACAAGGAATACTTAAAGAAAAATACTAAAGGTGCTCCAAGACTAAATTTGATTTGATACACAAAAATATCACATAGTTACTCATGTGAGTAAACATAGTTACATACTATGTTTGACGCCTTCAAGTGATGATTTGTAAACCCGTGTTATTTTTATTTTTTTACGCCATTCTTGGAATTTAGCGCGTGGCTAACGTTAGCGTCACATAAGGCAATAAAGAAGAGTCCGTTCACACACACACACACACTACAATCACATCAACATAGAAACCAGCTGATTCTTAGTTACATTTCTGGCGACAATCAACCTCCTGCAAAGTGAACCTGTGTGTGTGCGTGCATGTGTGTGTGTTTGTGTATGTGCGCGAGTGTGTGTGTGTGTGTGTGTGTGATGCAGATCCCTTGCGGGGCCAATCAGTAAATCAAACACTCATTTTCTTCTGACCCCATTACTGCGCCCCCTGCTGGGTAATCACACTCATCTTCATAGAGCGCACAGTGATGTCGTGTCCTCTCACAATAACCTTGCCATGTTTGTTCGTCAAGACATGAGAGTGAGAACAAGTTCAGGAAGATCCACAAAAGTTTTTATTGGCTGGGAAATGGGTCCCAGAACGCCAGCCTTTCCTTTGTCGTATATATCTTATTCTTCTTATATGGAGTTTGTACACAGCTCACAAGTCTTATTCTACTGTTTTATGGTGTATTTCTTACAGTACCACATACAGGCCTGGCATAGAAACAATGCTGTGTTTATGGAAAACTTTAGAAAAGGGATTGTAGAGGGAAAGTTCTGTTTCTGTTTGGATAAGGCCTGAATTTCACCTTACTGTCAGAAATGTACTTATAGTCCCAAAATCTATTTATAATCCCAAATTCTGTTTATAATTCCAAATTCTACTTATAATTCCAAATTCTACTTATAGTTCCAAAATCTACTTATAGTTCCAAAATCTACTTTAAGTTCCAAAGCACCTGTGTGTTTGTGGTCAAATGTCAGAAACAGCCGTTCAGGTTGACGACATTTTGCGCTGTAAATTTTTTGATGTCTTTGTGCGTCTCAGTGTTCGTACGTTCCTCCCTGTGAGCGAGACAACCAGAAGAATAAAGACAGCGTCCTGTGGTGGGAGGATTACTTCACCAAGGAGGTCAGCAGCCAGTCGTTCACCTGCTTCTTTAACCAGCAGAGGAGGTGAGGAACACACACACACACACACACACACACACACACACTGGTGCGGTCTATCTGAAGGTGTGTTGCAGATAAATTGGAAACAGGAGGATGTGTGAGGTTGTGAAAATTAAAGATCATTGTTGCCACGGGGAGATTACGGGATGGCTGTGTTGCAGCACAAAAACCTCCTCTACTTCACATTATTACAGCCAACGATCTCTGACCTCTTTTTGAAAACCCATCTTTCACGAGAAAATGTTCCAGCAGAAGACTGTAAAACAATAATAATACTGTCGGGTTGAACTCTGCTGTTCTTCTGCTCCATTTACAATCTTCTGGTCACTAAATTCTCTCTGGTCAGATGTTTTTGCTGTACATTAATCCTCTGGGCTGCTTTTTTTTTCTCTGCTAACCCGACATAAACCTGACACTTATCACTTTCCACTGATTATCACTTATTTTTTTACTTATACAACACATTTTTGTTTTGTGTTTGACACTAAACTTGTTTACGTGGACTATTGTTTTTTGGACAAAATGGGCCCTTGAAAGCTAATGTAGTGAAATGTTAACAATCGTGATGTCATCTGTTGGTTCGTAAACTTCATTCTGATTATTAATTCTTTAATTTGACATGACTATTCAACACACATGTCTTCAAAGTGTGTTAAATAGTTCCAGTGCTTCTCTGGAATCCAAAGTTCTCATCACCTCTGAAACAAATACAAAGCCCCCGTGAATGTTCCAATTCTTACTCTTAGTCTCCTCGTCCGCCACGTCCCCCCGGTCCCTCATTTACGAGGCAGAGTTTCCTCATCTTGATCCTTCTGGTACAGAGATAAAAATAAAACCCTCGCCAAGGTCACGGGTAAGTATCGCCTCTGAATAATGGCAGGATTACGCCAAAGAAAATCTGTTTTTACTACCCCATCTCATCAATTTTCTGTCAAAGCAGTGACCTGAATAAAGAGGTAAAAGTAAGTCGTGCGATCATAATATCAATCTAGTCTTTTCTCTTTGTTTTGCAAATGTACTTTTCTACTGTTTCATTGTCAAGATACAACTGTTTGCTAAATCTGAATTAGAACAACACACAATCTATCACAGATTTATTATATGTCCGAAAGTATACAGACACAAAGTGCTTTACATACTCGGTCAGTAGGGGGCGGTCATGTGAAAAAAAAAGGTAAGAGTTCCTCTTATGCATCTATTTATTAAATGTTTGCACCATATTTCACATCAACCTCAGGGGCCCTCGGCAATCGGCCCGTGTATTGGCGGCCAACGGATTTTTCGGCTTTGCATAGCTTATTTTGTTGTGACGCGGGATCTTCAGTTGTGACACCGAGTCTGTTTCCTGCTATGAAACTAGTGAATTGGTGTAAAGGCGACGTTTACGACTGTGTGCGTGAGGGGAAAGGTGTGTGTATGTTGTAAAGTGTACAAAACAATATACATAAGGCCATGCTGCTGATCTCGCCACACTGGCAGCGTGCCTGCAAAGGAAAAAACAACAAATTAAACCAAACCCAACAACTCAGGACAACTCAAACCATACCAACCAGAAGCAGCAGAGGGAAGGGCCGAATGGGCCACAGGGCCTTGATTATATAGGCCTGGGAGCACCGACCCAGGTGTTCCCAGTTGACACCAATGAAACCCCAGGCACAAAACAAACACCAGACACTTGGTGACACCAGGGGTCGCCACAAGACGAATGTCCACATTCAGCGCTCCTGACTTCCGGGGACAGCGCAACAGCGCCCATCATAGCGTGCACCAATGATCGTAACTGGGAAATTACGACTTCCATGTACAAGTGGAACATGCATTGGTCAGAAATTCCGACTTTCTGACTTAGCCACAATTCAAACAAAGTAGAACTTTTAAATGTAAGTATTTCTCTAATGTCTCTACCTGAATGTTTTCCATGTGTTTTCAGACCCGATGACGTTCTGTGGCGCCGCTCCCACGACACCAGCGTCCTGTTGCACTGTGTCCTCTGGCCCATGGTGTCGCTCCTGCTCGGCACACTCATCGTGCTCCTGACGGTGTGCGCTCGCTCCCTCGCCGTCCGAGCTGAGGCCCTCCAGAAGAGGAAGTGCTCCTACGAGGTCTGCCAGGACTTTTCCGCTGCGGCGTCTGCGGACCGCCGCGCCGCCAAGGCGTGCGACCCAGCCTCGACGAACTCTGACCCCGAGCTGTCGTCGCCCTCGAGGACCCTGCCACTGTTTGCGGTGCCGGTGCGACGTCGCGATCGGGAACACTAGGACGGAACGGAAAGTGTTTTTTTTTCCCACGTCAACACGTTGACTCTCTAGAGATGCTGACGAGCCGGTGGGCGAAGAAGTCGAGTCATCCGAGGCTGAGGGCGTCAACGACGACCCGCTGCAAGTCTGGTATGGTTTGTACCATCAAAACAACGAGAGGTGACTATGGGAAGTAAACGAGGAGACGTTTCACGCTGTTCCCTGTAGATCTGAGTAGATCTTTAACTTCAGCGAGGACCTTTCGGATGAGACGAACCCTGCAATTGCGTGTTCTCCTGTTCTAGAGTTGTCTCAGGTGGTTCTTCACCGGACACTTGGCTCTGTTATTGAACATCAGGATTGACTCTTTACCGACTCCTTAACTGTAGCTCCTCCTATTAACGTAGTTTACATTTGAGTCCAAGTAGCCATAAACGTGTAAATAGAGCCAAAGTCGTTGTTGTCAGGTTTTAGCATCCATCCCTTCACCTTTTTATGAGTCAGTGAAACCTGTAACAGAGGGTTTCCTTTCACTACTTTTCCTTTGTGTTTACTCTTAATTTCACTAAAACACCTTGCGTCTTGTTCAACTGTTGCTTTCTTCTCCTCCTCCTGAGGTTCATCACAGTCAAGATTAGCAATACCCAGTGTTAAAAACAGTGTTTTATGTATCAGTATCTCCGTGTTGTAGCAGAGTTTACACCAGCCGACAGATCAATGTAGCATTTTAGTGTTAGAAATGTAGAAATTCTCCCCAAAAAACAGGGAAATAACACTGAATGAAAGGAGGTTAATTTAAAATAATTGAACTTTATTATTTATTCATGTATTCACATGAACCGCTGACTCATCCCAGGGCCCACGAGTGACTCCTGTTGCTTCTGGGACTCCCGATCGCCGGCCTCGTTAGTGACAAACCACATTCAGAGGTTCAGTGAAAACAACTTACAGCAATTTTTTTTTTCCTCAAGTGAAACAAAAACAAAGAAAACAGGACGTGTGTGTGTGTGTGTGTGTGTGTGTGGGCTGATGTATAAACGGCTCGGTCGTGCCGCAGTGTGTTTGAGATAGATTTTTTTTTACTGCACCACAACAGAAAGAAAACATAGCAGATGATGATCATATTATTTGTATTATTTGGTATTTTTTTTGTTGTTGTTTTGTGCCGGTGTAAAAATCATCATTAACACAGGAGCACAGAGCGAGAAAGAGAGGACGCGGTGAGATTAGTCGGCTTTAGCAGAGCTGCAGTCAAAGCTCAGACATTATGTTAATGTGACATTTTCTCTGTTTGTATCATAAATTAATGTGACAAAGGTTCCGCTCATGTTGTCGTCATGCACACGCGTGTGTGCTTTTCCACTCTGTCACATTTTAATTTACTGTAAATATGTACATATATGTATATATGTACATAATGTATATATATATATATATACAAATATGTATGTACATATATAGAAAATGTCAAATGTATATATATACATATATATTTATATTTGACATTTTGTTTACTTTTCACATTTTCCACTCAATATTTTCTTTGTTGCCCAAATGAAAAAATGTGATGGAGAAACATTCAACAAATCCTATTTTGCAATCTTCTGACGCCCACACCGTGTCATCTCAAACTCCTCCGCACGAAAACATGAATCACAAAAAAAGAAAAGAAAAACTGAGCTCAGCAGATGCTTTTTATTTTTTTAATTTGTTCAAATTTCATTGTACACACAGATATTTAGTTTATTAGCACTGATGAATATTTATAAAAAAAACGCTGTAAGTTTCATTGTGGTGTTCACCAAGGCTTAACTTTAGGCCCCTTCACCTTTTTACCAACTCAGTTGTTAACAATGTTGGATGTTGCGATGGATGTGTACGTGCAGCCTCTTAGTAGAACAACCAATAGCAGGCGCCCTCTCTCTTCACCTGAACTGTCCAGTGATTGGTCAAAGTCTCTCGTTATGGGCCAGATGGAGCTGGAACCAGATTCTAGAACCAAGACCTGAAATGTTTACATTTTGATCCAGAAGAACTTTCTGGATCTGTATAGAACTTTACCTGCTTATAGCTATTACAATTTTTACATAAACGTGACAAAATCCATCCTGATCTGTTGAGATGTCGTTGCGATATACACATCTGAACTTTAAAATCGTTGAATTTAAATTGTCACCAAATCCGTAATCTGGATCAGATCCAGATGAAACTTGGTATAATGTTAGAGAGTCCGCTCTTGTACACACATAGCAAATTTTGTTCAAATCCGATGAGTTTTGCAGCTTTGTCGCCGATTGACATTATACTGTATAGGGATTTCTTGGAATTTGTATCATTTGTGTGACGTCATCAGTGGGTCGATCCTTACCAAAATTTAATGGGAGCATACTTGGGTGACCGCCGACCCGTTGCAAACATTTCGGATTCATCCGTCAAAAAACTGTAGACAGGAAGTTGATAAAAGCAGAGCTAATAACCACAGATATAGGTCGCCTACCCAGCTTTAAAATAGAATTACTCTAGTAGTATGAATGTAGGATAATAAATGCCAGAGAAGTGTTGATCACATCTCTCCAAACACCGGTGACGACCATGTAAGAGCTCAAGAGGAAATGAACGGTCACCGCCTCTGGGCCGTTTCCTCACAACGCCTGCAGCGTAATGAGGACAAAAACTAGACCATGTGAGTAAAGTAGGCTGCTTTTCTAAATCCCTCTAGTGCAATATGGGTCCATGTCCGTCCACAGACAAGTTAAAGCAGATTTCTGTAGACATTCATAAAAAAAAAAACCTCCAGGGTGAAAAAATTAAATACAGGAAAGTGAAGTTTTTGAGAGTTTGCAAACGAGGAGGAGGATGATTTTTTTTTTCCTGGCAACACAGAAGATCAGAAAGTGGTTTTATTCGTCTGTTAAATATAGCGCGTGCGAGTTTAAATAGCCGACAGTGTCGTCGTTTATTGTGATGTCACACGTGGTGAACTCGGCGGCTCGTCCTGTCACACCGTCGCTCCGTCAAACGTCCCTCACACACACTCTGTCCAAACATCAGATCTGCTGCTGTCACTTAACATAAGATAATCCATCCACCACCTTTTCCCACACGCTCGAAAAAAAAGTCTAAAAATGACCTGGCACGAAGCTACCCGTCGCTTAGCAACAGCAACAAGGCTGAGCGTCGACGCTGCCAACGAGGAGTGAGAGAGAGCCAAAACTCTGTGTGTGTGTGTGTATGTGTGAGTGAGTTGGTGTAAAATGTTGTTCTTGTTGACAAAGTTTGTTTCTTACTGGCGAGTTCACACGTACGTAACGGACCGACATGTTTTATGCCGTTCCACACAGAGACGATGCGAGAGATTTTTTGCATCCGTCTTAAATCACGTAAATCGTACGATAACAATCCTGCAAAACTTCTGTCAATTTCTTCATTTCAGTTGCTGTGTGGCATTGTAGCTGTTAATCACACATTAATATGAATGTAGTTAGCTTAGCATTAGTGCCCGAAGAGTAGTGGTGGTAGGGTTGTGTTGACTTGTCGTACTAATGCTCCATAAGACTCGTTTTTTTTATCCTCAAGTCAGAGTTGCTTAACCCTTCTGTTTCCATTCTGCCAACACTTAATTTGCCATGCGTACTTCTCATTAGTGTAACTCGCCCCTATGTCAGCTGACATTGCACCCTGCGCGACCCTCATGTGAAGGATACAGCTGTAGAAGATGGATGGATACTGGAAAGCAGAGAAATTGAGCTTTAATTACGCCCATATACTCTCATTACGGTAGAACCTCACGTCCATGAGACCCGAGCGTCCAGTCGTTTGTGACGTCAGCTTCTCGGTACCGATTGTTGATGGTTGAAAAACTGTCAGATATGGAAAGTGAAAGTTATCTTGGATAAAAGGCAGAAAGCAGAAGAACTTTGACAACGTTGCAGTTCCACACAAATCCAAAGCTTAACGTGTAACTAAACCCCAATCCACATTTTCCAGGCAGGTCTAAAACAGTGTATATGTTTATCTATCTCTGCTCACTTTTTGACATTTTTCAAAATTTAGCCATTGGGCTTTTGAGTTAGCCTCAGTAGACGGGTTTAGTTGCCCTTTAAGTACAAAAATTAAATGACAAAAAGTTATGTTCTCCATTATTTATGCCGACACGAAACTTTGGTCAGAGTTAAGTTGTTTTTCATTTCTGCGCTGGCTCTAAATTCTACTTTTTTGTGTCCATTTTATCACCTAATGTCCTCGGGAGAGAAACAGAAGCAGTAAACACTGATGTAGCTTCATGAAAATGTAATTAAACAAAAGCCATTTCCACTTTTCAACCCACCTACTCCTTCCTTCCTTCCTTTCTTTCTTTCACTACATTTATAACAAACAAAAAAACGACATTGTGTCTCCGCCCCTCTCCAAAGACTACGTAGCTTCACCGTAGCATTTTTGTGCACTTTTTACGAGCTGTTGTTGTCGTCTTTTACGTACCCGACGACGTTTAAACGTTTAGATTTTTATATCCAAAGCCATAATACGCTGAGCTGTGAACTGCAGTAGCAACTTAACGCTGTGTTCCGCTTCATTATTATGGCATTTATTTTTTTAAATATTTGATTGTTTTATTTGAAGGAGAACAAACGTCTGTCGAGTTCAGTGTTTTTACCGCCCTCTGTTGATCGTGTTTGATATCGTTTGATCTTCACGTTAAACCACTGTGTGATTACGTACGTTGTCGTCTTCCATCTCCTCTGAACTGTGTACCATGTGACCCAGGTAGCCGCTTTGCTCGTGTTTTAAAGAAAAAAAAAAAGATCTATAGTGCCTGATAGAAAATCTTTAAATAAAGATATACTTTTTGTCTTCAAACTGAAGCTCTTCTCTTCTTTCTCTTTTTTGTGTCACTGTTACTGTAAACATATCACAAACAACAAGATTTAACAAGAAATCTTTATTGTGTTCATGAAAATATGAAGTTTGGCTCAAGTTTTCCCTATTTTTTAACTGTAAAAACTGAAAAGAAGCTAGTTTGGGGCGTATATGATGAGTCGGGCTGCGAAAACGGATAGACAACCAGGAGACGACGAGGGCAATCGGCTGCAGAAAAGAAGGGAACTCAAAAGGTTGTGAGAGACACGACGGGGACGATACAAAGCTGTGGAGTGTCCCCCCCTTCCTTTCATCTGTCCCTGTCTCTGCTCTTTCATTCATACATCCCATCAGCATGGAGAGAGCTGAATGACACACACACACACACACACTGGTATTGTCTGAGTCAGACCGGCTTTAATGAATATTCATTGTGAGCCGCGTGTCATCTCCAACAGCAGTTTTAATACCACAACACTTGCCCTTTGTCTTTTATGATGTCCTTGTTGTGCCGTAGTGTTCGCGGATACAAACAGTTCAACTAAATCAAATTAAATAAGAGTGGATATAAAACCATTTTATGCTTAAAAACACTTTTACATTATTATTGTATTTCATTTAACAGTGAGTTCAGTGAATTGAAACTTCCCGATTATTATTGGTAAATTACAACTTTTGAATATAACTAGCATGTACTTTAGCCTGTGACCTGTTTGCCATTAGTACTGAGAAGAAAAGAAAAGTTTTCTAATGGCATATTTTTTGCTTCTGTCTTGCCTGCACTGGAGTTACCAGTTGCCTAGCATTTACTGTTCTCATGAGATCATTGTTTGAACTCTTCAGTACACTGTGTTCAAAATGTCCGCATATTCTAAACACAAGTATTTTTATCTAATTCACATAAATTGGTCTCTCTGGGTTCACAGTGCAGACTTTTACTTTGGTGGAGAATCATTTATGCTGCTTTTTTGTAATATTTAAAGACAGAATCTGCTTGGAAATGTTGATATTTTAACGTTTTCTTCAGGATTAGATCAATTATTCAAAAATGAATCATAAAATAAATATGTAATTCAGAAACAGATCATATTCACAGCAAATTCAGAGTACTGAATATCCCAAAATTAACACAAATATAGGGAGAAAATCTATTTTTTTTTGTATCCGGGGGCTATCGTGTCAAATCTGGCAACCTGTCGAACTTTACGACACCAGGTGAAAACGTTGTGGCTTGATTATGAAGCAACAGTTCATGTTTTTTGAGAATTAAATGTTTGTAACAGCGATGTAACGCAAAGTCCACATTGTACCGTGTTTTCAGGACCGAGGAAGTTTCAACGTGGCGCGTTTTGCTTTGTTTTTCATCAGCGACAGGTGTTTGAATGGATGATAAAACGTGGTGGTTAAAAAAAAAAATTCTTGCTTTGTATCTTTTACTTTAAACTGTGCCGTTTAAATTATTTAGTGTTTGAATGTCTTATATTTAGTTTGGCCTGAATGTGAGTCTGCTGCTGTTGGCGGTGAAGTTAGTTTCTATCTTGGAAAAAAATCTCGTAAAAACAGCCCACGAAAAAAGAAAACTTGGAAAAAAATGATTTGAGGAGTGTTTTTATTTGCCACCTTCAGTTTTTAACGTCTCCTTGTTGAATATAGAGCGTGTGCAGACTCATCAGTGCTGCTGCTAAAATGCTGCTCCTCTGTGGTCATTAAACTCCTCTCTGCTGTTGAGCCATAAACTCTCACACAGTGAGACGCCTCCTCTCCAGCCTCCAGCCCATAAATACAAACAACACCACTTAGGATCAGGACACTCTTATTAGGACCAGTACATCAAGTCCTGTGTTCAACAGCAGCAGGAGAAGAAAGAGCAGAAATAACCTCAAACTGTCTTTACATCACAGGCTGTGTTCTGCAGCGAGGCCTCACAGGGAATTAAAACTTCATCGGCAAATAAGAAAATAAAAATAAATAAAAAAAAAAAAAAAAAGGCTGTAGGTTAAATCTGAGAGGCGATGAGGAAAATAAATAGGACAGAGAATCACATAATTATGCTAAATTAACCAAGGCTGAATTACTTATACATTTGAATGTTTTTTTTAAATATGTGTATATATGGATATAAATAAATAAATATATAACCAGGATTGTCTGACTGAAGATAGCTCAGGAGTCTATTTATTAGTATTTAATGTAGTTATTGAGGTTTTAACTGATGACAGATTTCTCAGTTATTTCTCGCTTTGCCTCTGTAATATCTGCCACTTAGAGAGGGAAAGAAACATGAGCTGGACATGGAGTTGGGTCCTGAGGGGATCTGGACTCAGCTCTTCCGCTCTCTATCGTGGACTCCAGTCCAAGCCGTTCTTTGAAGCCCCCTCAGACGGCTGCTGTATCTGGGTTACCCAGTTCTGCTGTGTGGCCCCAGTGTGACCTAGATCAATATGGAAATCAGAAGTTTGGAAATCAGGTCCCTGCATACAGAGAGGAGAGAGTTCTTCAGTATTTTTATTAGGAATCCACTGACTCTACATCTGTAGGAGTCACATAGAAGCCAGACCACTCTGGTTCACCTGCACACTTTATATAAACATTTCAGACATTATTTTCATAACTGATTAATCTCTCAACCACAAAATGTCAGCAAATGTTGTGTTGTGTTTCAAAAACATAGAAATTATGTAACTAACCTATGACTTTTTTGTCAAAATTTGGACGACATACTAAAGTGTGACTTTTTTGTCACGTTTTGGACGACCAACAGCCTTTGATTTT